>NC_044050.1:28118481-28120981 GCF_902167405.1 Gadus morhua | reverse complement strand
AATTAAGCCGGGGCAGTTAAACAGACTAATTGGTCCGTTGGTTGTTCTCAGACCAGGCCTGATTAGGCACTCGGCTAAGGGTCTTCTCTAACTACGCCCCTTAGCTGTTCTTAAATCAGTGTAAACAACGAGCTCCCGCAGGAACTGCTCACTGCTCACATTTCCCCTGGATTGGAAGGGTGACTTCGATGCTCCTTGTTTCCTGTACACCGGAAATAAACGCAATACGTACGATTATCAGCATTTGATGAACATTGATTGATTCACTGATGTACGTGACACAATAATTTGCTTTTTCAAACACAATACACAACGACGACAACGTTTCCTTTTCAGTCGCTACCTGGCCGCTAATCTTTCACACCTATGCAACCGCGCTGTTCCCACTCCTCCAATCATCACGGCTGTCTCTATTTTTATCCCAGAGACACTTTACTGATCACCCGCCTCAGCCCTACACACTGACTGAGTACCCATCAGCGCCCCCTCGTCAACCTGCGAGCCCTGCCGAAACAAGGCGTCTCGCCAGAGAAATGAAGTATGGATTTGTAATTTAGAGAGAAAGAAGCCCGGAGATCTGGGTCAAAGTTGCATTCATTTTGAGGGCTGCCTCTGCCACATCATGCCTTCGGTCCCTCTCTAGTTATGAAACATATATTGTGCCAGGCTTATAATGGATATGGGGGTGGGGGGGGGGGGGGGGAGAGGGCTCTGACCGCCCAATAAATGGATGAGAGGTAAATGCATTATGCATTTGCTTTCTGGCAAAGGGTAGGTAAATGTACATAGTGGCTCACATAATCACTGTGTGAAGAGAAATAGTTTCCTGGTTTCCAGCTGGGATGCTTAGAGTTTGTAAATAAAGCACACATTGGCAATATGATTTAGATAGTTTACAATGCTGCACACGTTTGTCTCTCGTAGGAATTCCATATGAATAATCTGGATCTGCTTTATCAGTTTTGGATAAAACATGCAAGGAATTTGACTGCAGACTTTGAGGTTCTTTCAATATACATGAGGATTTTCAGGGCTAAATATTTACTAGATATTAAAACATTACAGAATCAACAAGAAAAATATGTGTATTTTGCCCCTTCTATTGAGGGTTTATCTTGTTAGTTGTGTTAGTCCGACCTGTTCTGAGAGCAACGATGCACCTGCAGTAGTTAATCAGGGTTAGGCCTGAAGCACACACAACACATGAGGACTCTGACTCATTCATAAGAAGAAGCCAATCTTTACTTTCGTCTGACAGCCGCGTCAACCTTTGGAAAGGTTGGACCTCTTTTGTTTTTCCTAATTGAAGCAAAACTTGTTGATGTGCTTTGGGTTCCTGCAGGTGCGCAGTGGGTTTTGTGTTCCGAGCCTAATGGCTGCTCACTGTATATCATTTATGCGTTGGCTTATCGGTGTGTTTCTGGCGTGGAGCAGTGTTTCTTTTGTTGTTGTGGCGCTGGTGGAATCAGGAAACTAATTGATTTTGTGTTAAATCATGTTATTATTAAATCTTGGTATTATCGCCCAAGATTTTAGTTTTCAAAATATGGAAATTCGTTTTTTAGTCGTACAATTCAGCAAATTTTTATGTCTCTAAAGGCTCCATGCCTGCAGACAGACTGCCCGAATAAACAGGGATAGTTGCCAGATATTAGGATAATAATGTTTGGCCATTATGGATAATTATCTATAAACTCTCCAAGTAGGACTGGAGCGCCCAAAAGTCTACATATCGTACAATAACAGAAAAACTATGCAAAAATGCTTTTGATATTTTCACACCCCAAAGTCTCCAGGGTTAAAGCGCCCTCAAATCTAGTCTTTAATGGTGCTTATGTGCATGGAGGCAGTTCGAGTCTGCCTTTCCCAGAACGACCAAGGCCTCATGCGGTTCAAGAGGCTGTGGTCTGTAGGTTGTAACACTGCACTCAACAGCCAACCAAGGGGAGCAAGAACAAGCCCTCACAGTCTTTGGGCCACTGGGCAAGGATTCGCAAAAAATTGCGCGGAGACGATTCCTCCTGAAAAGTATTTCCGTTCAATTACGGCCAGAAAGTTGCAAAGCGTGCAATCTACCGGTATAGTAGTATTGTATAAAATCAGTATTGACGAAAGGCTTTTTATGGACGATTAGCATTTAACAGGAGTTTATGTTGCAGCTTATGTCCTACTTTCCATGCAAACATGAGAGTCCTTGCAGTTGATCTGGTAGAAACTGGTACGGAGAGAAGGAGTTTGTTTGCACATGCCTGCACTAGCCGACATCTAAACCTATGAGGGTTATAGAGTGATTGTTTAACCGCTAAAGGATTGTGTTTACATGGGAACATCTGTCCTGCATGTACACATCATCATGCTAGTAGGCCTGGACACCTGCTGCGTTCACACGGTATCCCAGTGAGGTTATCGCTGTCCAGATGTTTGCTGCTGTTTGTGATGCTCTCGGAGGTGGAGGTAAATTGTTCTAGTTCACACGTGACCCTGGGAAAATTGTTGGGTC
>NC_044050.1:28105981-28108481 GCF_902167405.1 Gadus morhua | reverse complement strand
CTGGACAAGGTCACAGATCATAGAGGAGAGAGATAGGCAGTCATTTGTGGCAATGTAGACAACCACTCCTTCACCCCCTCTGCCTCTCTCTCTCTCTCTCTCTCTCTCCCTCCCTCCCTCCCTTTCTCCCTCCCTCCCTCCCTCTCTCTCTCTCTCTCTCTCTCTCTCTCTCTCTCTCTCTCTCTCTGTCTCCCTCCCTCCCTCCCTCCCTCCCTCCCTCCCTCCCTCTCTCTCTCTCTCTCTCCCTCCCTCCCTCCCTCCCTCCCTCCCCTCCCTCCCTCCCCTCCCTCTCTCTCTCTCTCTCTCTCTCTCTCTCCCTCCCCCCCTCTCTCTCTCTCTCTCTCTCTCTCTCTCTCTCTCTCTCTCTCCCTCTCTCCCCCTTCCCTCTCATACCTGGATCCCATCACATGTTCCTCTGTCATTCCCCCTCGCCCACAGGCCGCCTTGAGCAAGGACTGTGGTGTATTAACAACAAGCCCTTGTTTGTGCCTTAAAAACTTGGCTATTCTGACCCAACACGTGAATCCATGCATATAAATATGAGCAGTGTGACTTGTCTCCCCATGCACTGCTGCTTTCATAAACTCGGGCTGGCCTCGTTGGATCTTATTTTCTGTTTGTTTACATTTGTGCCTTTTTTCTTCCCATCCCTGACCCGAGCACATTACGAGCAGCCGGTTATTTCTGTTGTGAGTAAAGAATCCTGATCTGCTCAAACAGCATGCACCTCTCCCGACTCCTCTCCGTCAAAGTCATCTAAGTCATAAGCGAGGACCAATCAGAGGCGAGAACAGAGCCCGGGGGCCCTTTGGTAGAGTCCGATCTCGGGCGGGAGCTCCGCAGATGGGTGGGGCCCGGGAGTTGAAGTCTATTGGTGCTGGAGTTTATTTACAGCCAGCTGTCCGGAGACCTGCCTGCATCGCGCTGTTGGGAGGGAAATAAGCCGGGAATTGAATGAAAAGCATCACACTCCATGCATAATGCATAGCCATCAAAGAGGCGGCAACGTACATGATGAACACGCAGGCGCACGCACGCACCCGCACGCACGCACGCACGTATACCGAGAGCAAAGACGCACATTATTTCACACAAATAGGCATGAACGCAGCGCGAACCCACAATGACACACACTCTCACATTCCCACATGTACACACGCTCACATGTACACACACTCTCTCAGATACCAACACATACCCACAAACGGGCACACCCTCTCTCACATACACACAGCGCGCGCACACACACTCTCTCTCACATGGGTCGTTATGTGAGTACTATTAAAGGCTTTTTTTGGTTATTTATCCTCCCGCTGAACTCTGGCCAATTTGCACAGTATGGGTCGTATTTGGGCATAATAACACAACAACAACATCACAGCGAGAGGCGAGCACTAGCGCGGCAAGGCTGGGATTGAGGCAGAAGACAATAAGCAGCGCGTCTTTGAAGAATCACCACTAGTATCAGTGTAATAAATTGACTCGGGTTTCTGAGAGAGAGCGTGTGTGTGTGTGTGTGTGTGTGTGTGTGTGTGTGTGTGTGTGTGTGTGTGTGTGTGTGTGTGTGTGTGTGTGTGTGTGTGTGTGTGTGTGTGTGTGTGTGTGTGTGTGTGTGTATTTATTTATTTTGGGCAAATAAAGGAGGTCTGCATTTGAGAAAACGACCGGGACAAACAAATTCAATATTACTCTGAGATTGGAGAATGAGAAAGTGATGCAATACAAAAACCAGAGGCAGGGCAACTCTGTAGCCATAAACGACTCATAAGATTAGATGAGGCACACGCCGCTACCAAAACCCGCCGTGGAGTAACCGGTGAAGCTTAAATCATGTTTTTCTTTGTTTAAAGTGTCTTTAACATAGCAATCCATTGTGTCACTGTTACTGATATTAGCATCATATATGCTCAAATATGCTGATGGAACAATCACATGCACAGATTCAGACAAATGCAATTGCACACACGCACACACGCTCGCACACAAACAAACACGCACACACACATACTCACACACACACACACACACACACACACACATACACACACACAAACACACACACACACACACACACACACACACACACACACACACACACACACACACACACACACACACACACACACACACACACAAGTAACCATGAATACTCATAGACACCCAGTGTATGCATAGTGTATGTTGAGAGCATACAATTACCCCAACATGTGGTTGGACGTCTTGAAATCTGTCTCAGCATTAGTTGATGTATTGATGTCGAAGGTAAACCCAAAACATTTATTCATTGACGTGATTAAATGTTTTATATGATCGTCAAGATAGTCAAGCTCTGCCATTTTGTCACTTTTACCAAAACATACATTTTCATACATTTTCATGAATCTTGTTTTTATTGTGCTTTACAGGCAATATAAATTAAACTGCAGTTAATCAAAACAGGTTGCTTTGATTAAGAAAACATAGCAACAAAATACTTAACTCACAACATTTGTTGAAAATA
>NC_044050.1:28098481-28100981 GCF_902167405.1 Gadus morhua | reverse complement strand
TGTCGTTTTGGTAACAGAATCCTGTAACATTATCAGACATTAAACCCCGGCAGCAGCTTCCTGTAGCCTCGCCTTCTGGCCATTAAGTCCTCCGTTTGCATCCGCACGTGTTGGATCTGGGAGAACACGATAGAATCAGAGTTTTCCGACGGATGGAAATGCTTTGCAAAACCTCAACCAGTTACATAAACAGCGCTTTAGATGATTTGGATTGATTTCAGAAGTAATAAATGAGTTATACAGACTAGACCTGGTATTGATTTGAAGCTGTAGTTGTACGCATCTTTGCATGTTTGTGATAGAGTCCTCCTTCCTCATACCTTTGAAGACAAAAGGAACTCTTCTTCTGGTTTCCTCTGTTCTCTTGTGATAGTGACCAGCAAACTATTTTGAACAAGTCTTTCTTGTCTTTGCAATCTTCCATCAACAAATCCATCAGCTAATTAATTAAGAAGAAAACACTGACCTGGACTTATCCACACCATGATAAATATGACTAAGTCATAGAAAGATCAAACAAACACACACACACACACACACACACACACACACACACACACACACACACACACACACACACACACACACACACACACTCACACACACACACACACACACACACACACACACACACACACACACACACACACACACACACACACACACACACTCTCACATTCAAACCCAAAACTCTCTCCTCAAAGCTGTGATTTTAGGGACTGCTATCCCTCAACCTTTTATGCATTTGTTTACCATTTCGACATTTCCTTTCAAGAGCTCCTCTTCGTGAGGCCCCCGTGGTAAACCAGGCTGTCTCTCACAGCCTTCCTGTCTGGTGTTCTAAACTGAAAGGAGAGGTCTGAAGTGCCACTATGAATCTTCTGAGAAACAAACAATGATGTGATGTTTGGCAGGCGAGGGAGAGAAGTCTTCCAACGTTAGGAGGTGTGCGCAGCGTGTAGGAGATCACAAAATGATTGCCGCCATTTTGAGTGTTTGGTCCACTGGTACAGGCAAGGTACCGTGCAATTCATTAAAGTAATTGGTTAGAGAGAACGTGGATGGCTTTTCCATTGTTGGCTTTGGTTTCTGATGAAGAACCAGAATAAAAGTACATACTGTATATATAATACTGTGTATATACAGAACAGCAAACCAATAGTAGATGGGGAGGATGCATCAACTTTTAACAATGAGATGATTAACACAAAGAAAAACTCAACTGAATTAAAACTGTATTATTTTTTAATCCAGATTAATAAACCCTACTCATTACATTCAATCCAATTTGTAAACAAGAGAAAAGAGAGAGGGGGGAGAGAGAGAGAGAGCGAGAGAGAGAGAGAGAGAGAGAGAGAGAGAGAGAGAGAGAGAGAGAGAGAGAGAGAGGGAGGAAGAGAGAGAGAGAGAGAGAGAGAGAGAGAGAGAGAGAGAGAGAGAGAGAGAGAGAGAGAGAGAGAGAGAGAGAGGGAGGAAGAGATCGGGGGAGCCAGATGAGAAAGAGAGAGAGAGTAGTAGCAGAGAGTGCCAGAGCATGTGGGGAAAATCTATACTTCAGACGGATTTGAGGACAGATTTGAGTCTTAGCCGGTGGAAATCCTGCTGTAAAATTATGCTAATCTCTTACAACACATCGAGACAGCCCCCTTCTTTTGTATTTCTTTAATTCATTAGAGAGCCAGTGCAATGTATGATTGTGGTTCTCTGTGTGTGTTTGTGTGTGTGTTTGTCTGTGACTGTGTGTGTGTGTGTGTGTGTGTGTGTGTGTGTGTGTGTGTGTGTGTGTGTGTGTGTGTGTGTGTGTGTGTGTGTGTATTTGTGTGTGTGCGTGTGTGTGTTTTGATGAAGTATATGTGTGTGTGTGTGTGTGTGGGGGGGGGGGGGGGGGGGGGGCGACTTTTGAAGAAGTCGAAATGCACTCCAAATGCAAAGTCATTCAACAGCACACACCAGGCATAGAAGAAGGTGAATTATTAAAGAAAAACAAGCGTATTCTATAATTTTTTCACCTGATAAATACATATATTATCCAATATATCGCAATTGATTTTCCAACTGGTCACAGTGCTGTTTATCTATTCTGTATTTTGCGAGTTTGCCACAACATGAGTTGCACTTTATTTGCATAATATTTGTACACTTGGCTTCATTTGCTGCCTGTGTGCCAAAGTGTTAAAACCCGAGCAATGAAAATACTAGAATCCCAACGTGCTCTATGAAACATCAATCCCTATTCAACACGCTCCCATCAAACAGGGAATCTAATCTGGTTTCATCCGGGTTTACAAGCCGCACGCCACAATGTCACCCCTCCCACGCCATTGTCGTTTTCCTCATAAAACATATATTCCAGGTGGTCATTGTTCACATTAAACATCAAACGTTACGTAATATTCCGCTTGCCTTTTTAACGATAACGCCTATCATTGTTACTGCGGCCGCCCGCGACCTCAATTAAACTTAGAGGCCGTTTCTGTCCCCGCCTTTAAAGTGTGGCGGC
>NC_044050.1:28085981-28095981 GCF_902167405.1 Gadus morhua | reverse complement strand
GAGTCAGTACGAGGGAAAAATTCTTTTTGAAAACGAACCGGATCTATTATGTACGACTCCGATGGAAAGATCCATAGGTTGTTTCCTTTTATCTAAAGCTTTGTCTCCTATTAGCCACACTACCATTCCTCAGTGTCGTCTAAATGTAAACCTTTGACCCTGGGGTCAACCATTCACAAGGGAGAGGGCATTCCCTCATGCATTCATCTGCTTGATGAGAACACTAGCAACTCTGTGTCTTGGGTTAACATTACCTGATTTGATTATTGACAATTGCACTGTGGGGAGGATGTGGAACTGTTTAAATAGCTCTGTCTAACTGTTTTCTATACTCACTCTGCTACAGAGGAGTCGAATGTATGCATACATTAAAATAGTTAATTGTCTACAACTATCTTTTTAGAATTTCGAAATCTCATCCGTCCAGGACGCGATACCTCTCGAGGAATTCACGACCCAAGACTGCGTGTCTTTATCCCTCAACCCCTGCGCGTTCAAAAATAAAAGCCGTCTTTCTGACTCACGCCTTAATTCGTTTAGAAGGGGCCGGCCGTAACCCCCCCCCCCCCCCCCGACCGGGCCCGGGCAGGAAGTGGGAACAGTATGTTTATCATCATTCACTCGCAGCGCGGAGCCCAGGCGTAATCAACGTGACTGAAAGATTGAGCGATAGAGCTTACAATCAGTGTGACAGCTAAGGATCATCACTGGTGAATGCGGCAGGGTGGTGGTGGTGGTGGGGTTAGCGGGGGCAGGAGGGGGGGGGGGGGGGGGGGGGGTTAGCGACGCTGTGACCACACTGATTGGGCCCCGCGATGTAATTGGAATGCCGACACCCCCTAAAAATAACCAGCGGCTCTGGAGGGCACGAATTATTCTAAACAGTCGTCCTGCCAGGCAGAGAGGCAATCGCACCGAAGACATCAGGCATCGCGGCTATCAATAATAATAACCCCAACAAACAGAGATGTTTACACACTGATAAGGCTCCATGACGGAGCGGCGGGGAAAACAAACAAACACACGCATCGGATATAAAGTGCAGAGTGGTGGGGGACTGTGTAATCGAACACAGATTGACCTCCGAGGCAGCAATTATCAAAGACGGGCGAAAAAAAGAACAACGGTTACGGCTTATATTGTCAGTAACAGTTATGGGTCAAGCTGGCACATCATATCAATACATCCCATTTTCTTTTTTTCTGTATTATTTTTCCGAGGGCTTCTGTTAGATCGCGTGGCGTCCATTGATCGTGGAGCTTTATTTTTTTCCTTCGTATCTCGTGTCGGGACTCCCTCATGCAGAGGGCCAAGTCTTAGGAGCCATGCTGGGGGAGATTCTGATGGAGGTGGAGGGGGTGGTGGTAGAGGTGATGGTGGTGGTGATGGCTATGATGGTGGTGTTCGGAAGTGAATTTGTGTGGTGGGAGAGGGGCTGGTGGAGGTGAGGAGATGGCTCTGGCGGTGGTGGTGGTGCGGGTGGTGGAGGTGGTGGTGTAAGTGGTGGTGATGGTGGTACTGGTGGTAATGTTGTTGGTGGTGCGGGTGTTCTCAAAAAGACTCTTCCTGACATCTCAGCTCTCTGTGCCACCAGCGGGACCGTGTGATGATGATGATGATGATGATGATGATGATGATGATGATGATGATGAAGACGATGATGATGATGACCATGATGTTGAGGAGGAAGTTAGCTGCAGCATAGGCCACTCATTGAACTCATTGTGCCTCGCTTTGTCACACACACAATGCTGCTTTTGTCTTTTTATTTTACCGCTCCCATCACTGGTTCTTGTATTCCTCTTCCCTCTCCTTCTTTCTCTCTCCCCCTCCCTCTCTCTATCTCTCTTCCTATCTCCTTCTCTATTTCTCTCTCTGTCTCTCGTCTCTCTCTCTCTCTCTCTCTCTCGCTCTCTCTCTCTTTCTCTCTCTGCCTCTCTCCTGCTCTCTCTCTCTCTCTCTCTCTCTCTCTCTCTCTCTCTCTCTCTCTCTCTCTCTGTCTCTCTCTCTCTCTCACTCTCTCTCTCTCTCTCTCTCTCTCTCTCTCTCTCTCTCTCTCTCTCTCTCTCTCACTCTCTCTCTCTCTCTCTCTCTCTCTCTCTCTCTCTCTCTCTCTCTCTCTCTCTCTCTCTCTCTCTCTCTCTCTCTCTCTCTCTTTCCCTATCTCTCTCCCTCTCTCTCTCTCTATAGAGTGTGTCATCTCCTTTGTATATCCCGTTCAGATTTTTGTTGTCTTTCACTTCACTAAAACTCTCCCTGGCATCTCTAAAATGAACACTTTATCCACTGCAATTAACACCCTTCCTCACCTGTCCTCTGCAAACACATACAGGCATGTGCATATGCCAGGCAAACACAGACACTTACTCGCACATAAAAATAGTATTTTGATGGAATTTGATGGGCAATCGTCCAGAGCTTGGCTTCACTCCAGATTCATTAAAGCAAACACACACACAGACACAGACACAGACACACACACACACACACAAACACACACACACACACACAAACACACAAACACAAGCACATACACGCAAACACACACATACACACACAAACACACGCACACACACACACACACACACACAAGCACAAACACGCACGCACACACACACACACACACACACACACACACACACACACACACACACACACACACACACACACATACAGACACACACACACACACACAAACACACAAACATGCGCACACACAAACACACACACACACAGAAACACGTACACACGTATCAGAGAGCACATGCTTGAAGGCCCTGTAAAACATAATTTCAAACAGGTGCTGTTTCGAGGAAATCATGATTGCATCTGTTTCGATAGTTTGTTTTTTGGTTTATTGAATTAAGTTGTGTTGTAAAAACATTTAAAACAGTCAATTGTTTTGCAAATGGTTTAACTGCGTTGTGTTGTGAATATGTGGTTTAATTTGATTATAGCCTAATTTGACAGACGCACAAGCACACATACACACAGACCTCGCAACTATATTCAGTTCCATCCCAACACCTGTTTATCCAACACAGAATGTTAAATTGTGGCGAAAAACAAGAGAAAGAGAGATGGAGGAGTAATACAAATAGGAACAACATTCTTATTGTGTTTAATTGGGTTTCGCGGTGGTAGCATGGCTAACCAGCTGAAGGGGTCCTGTTCAGGAGACACGAGTCCCAGAGTGAGGCAGCATCACAGTTCCTTCCTCTGTCATGATACGGGGATAAATGAGTACTTTTTGAATTCAAGGGAGAGACGAGAATAAAGTGGTGCATTATGCATACAATAGAGGTGAGATAGGGATTTAGGACACGGCGGGCAGGCAAGGTGAACCTTTGAAGGGAACACAGTGAGGAGTCTCAAAGTAGTTTTTTTATTGATTATTAAACTTTATGATGCTGCACGTGGAAATAAAAACATATTGAGAGAAAGACGGATTCTGAGTTGTTCGACCAATCCTCCGTCTGAGTCCTTCCACAGTGGACTCATTGCAACTCACTAACTCAGAGCCTCTCTCATTCACACACAAACACAGGGAGAAACACACGCACACTTGCGCCATAAAAATACATCATAAACCTTCTTAACTAAGATGAAATATGGTGTGAAGTCAAATCATTATTGCTCTTTTAGTGAGGACATTTAAGAGCAGTCAAGTTTCTGCCACAACTCATTTTCACTCCGCAAAGTATTAGTGACCGGGAATGAACCTAAATTATCTGTGGGTTGTCAGTGTAGGAGATAGACTACGATATCCACAAGATGGAATCTAAATGAGAATGAATTGTGTTTCCTACTCACTTCTCAATATTATGAAGAATTCGAGGCATTAAGTGTCCCTGCATTTGAATTTAAGACATTCAATAATACCCTGAGTCTCTGAGTGAGATTTGCACGAGCTCCTATATGAAGAATATCTTTGCTTTTAGTGTTAACAGGCGGGGGAGAAGACTGATTGCTCTGCTGAAAGACTTGGATTCCGTGTTGACAGACGTGCTGTCTGTGGCTGAATCTTCCACGACGACAGGTTCTTCACCACTCAATGCCGAGGGCCCACAGGTTAAAACACATTATGTATATATAAATATGGTTACACTTTAAATGAAGGTACCCATATCAACCACCAACTAGTTGCTCACTGGAATGCATATTAGTAGCATATTGTCTCTTTATCAGTCATAACAAAGTACTTATTAATGCCTTATTCTGCATAACCATATTCAACTAAGTTTTAGTCAATAACCTCTTAATTACTCTGTATTGATAGCAAGTAGAAAAGTTGTTTCACATGAACAACAATGTTAATATGCTATTCTCAGTATGGGCCTTATAAGGTGGTAATACCACAAAAATAGTCATTATCCCTTAATTACTTGATAAAATAATATGGTATATTCTTATGGAATAAATCATAAAATTACAGGTGTTAATTGTTTCCAATTAACTCTAAATTAAGTATTTCTAACTCAGAATAGGTTCCAAGTTCTAACCCACACATGGAACCCACATCTGTGTGTGTTGGTAAATGTTTAACTACGAGTGAATTAGTTATGAGCAAGCCCTCACATTGGAGTAGGGAACATTTTCTGAGAGGCAATATGCTGCTAATATGCACGCTACTAGTAAGCTACTAGTTAACGGTTAATATATGTACTTTGAAATAAAGTGTTACCATATCTATACATATAAGTAAATACTGTATATATATATATATATATATATATATAATCAGAGCTGTTGTTTTACAGTGCATCTTCTGAATATGTGCATGATGTAGCACACCTCTTCGTCCATTTTGTTTTGGTCTCAATTGCTTTCCTCCTGTTTGCCACGGGGGAAGATGAAACGGTTAGAGTATTTGGGCGGTGGATGAAGGACGCTTCCTCCCGGATCACCCGGACTAACTGACTCATCGTCAGGCTCTCTATTGATGTGCACCCCCGACAGCATTCCCCCACACCATTCATCAGAGAGCACCCGCTGTGTCTGCCAGGGTACCCCCAAACTGATGAGAAATACCCCCTCACTCACGCTCTCCTGCTCGTTCTATCTCTCTCTCTCTCTCTCTCTCTCTCCCTCACTATCTCACCCTCACCGGCTCTCCCTCGCTCTCTCTCTCTCTCTTTCTCTCTCCTCTCTCTCGCCCTCACTGTCTCTCTCTCTCTATTTTTCTCTCTCGCTCTCTCTCCTCTCTCTCGCCCTCACTGTCTCTCTCTCTATTTTTCTCCCTCCCTCCCTCTCTCTCTCTCTCTCTCTCTCTCTCTCTCTCTCTCTCTCTCTCTCTCTCTCTCTCCCTCTCTCTCTCTCTCTCTCTCTCTCTCTCTCTCTCTCTCTCTCTCTCTCTCTCTCTCTCTCTCTCTCTCTCTCTCTCTCTCTCTCTCCTTCTCTCTCTCTCTCTCTCTCTCTCTCTCTCTCTCCCTCTCTCTCTCCCTCTCTCTCTCTCTCTATCTCTCTCTCTCCCTGTTGCTTTGACTCATCATCACTCAAACGTTGTTTGCCGTCTATCTATTATTCTTTTTTTAAGTTCCTCACACCCCCAGCAACGGACCACCTTCAACAGACTCCTCCCCCCCCACCTCCATCCTCTCACACACCCCCTCCCCCCTCCTCTCCTCATCTATTGGCTGCCTCTTCCCACACACTATACCATTATCAGCCCCCCCCAGCAGGGAGAAAAGGACAAAACGGACCTCTACCGGTTTTGGCCCCTCATTATAACAATATGTGAGATACCTTTTACAGTTGTCAGTGAGGGGGTAAATCTGGCACATCGCCCCCTCTGGCAGGCGGTCTGTCAGATCAACTGAGTGGCGCTGCGCTCTAGAAGGCTGTCGCCCGTGGTCAGTGTTGGGTTCCAATCCCGACCTGGGACAGAACGTATGAAAGCAAAGCAACAATTAGCGAGGACATGAGCCATCAGCGAGCCAATGCAGTCGGTCGAGGGATCTTTTTTTAATGCATGAGTTATGTTTAACTACATCGGGAGGTGTATTTGGTTTGAATCCTGACCCGGACCTAGCCTGGTCCTACCAGAGACCCACACTGACAAACGTTAACTCACTTGAAGGCGGGTGTCTGTTGAAGTTTAAAACCATTGGATCTGCTCAGTGCCACTCTGGATCTGCCATTACCATCGCTAACGTTTGGCCAGGAATCACGTTGCGCGCAGGCTGTTAACAAACCAATCACTGTGCGTGAAGATGTCCGTCAGCTGACTTTAACGTCATTGTTCTCAGCCACTCCCTCTGTTCGCTGATTGGACGCAGAAAATTAGGATGGAGGAAACCCACCCACTAACATACCGCAGACCCAGACGTAGTACTGAAGGGAAATTCAAATTGAGCGGAAGTACTTAAGCGGGCGGAGCCAGGCCAACCTGGACCCAAGCCGTATAAAAGCAGACTCACAATTAGCAAGGACGTGAGCTTCCATCGAGCTAATGCAGCAGGTCAAGGGTATGATGTGTTTATTTTCAACGACATCAAGAAGTGGAATTGTATAGACCTGTGTACGAGGTAAACATAATGGAGTGGGACTTGAATATAGACATGAATATTAGGTAAAGAAAATTGATTCTTTTCAGTGTCTCTGTTAACTAACCGTTACACACACACGCACGTACGCGCACACACAAACACACACACACACACACACACACACACAAGCACAGACATGCACACACACACACACACACACACACACACACACACACACAAGCACAGACATGCACACACACACACACACACACATACACACAGACAACCACACACACCTGAAAATCAGAGAATTGAATAAATCAAAGGATTTAAAGTATTTAAATCCTCCAAGATTAGCAAAAGTCATGCAGGGATTATGAAAAGGTGTTTGAGGACCAGCTCGTTAAATGTTAATTGCATCCTGGGGGGGAGGGGGGGGGGGGGGGGTGCTCCTGGGTGACATCTGAAAAATGCAATAAATGCAATCCATAAAACAATGACATACACCTCCTGACGGACAGAGTCAGGTCTCATAACCAACACCGTATATCAATGCATCGATCCATCAATCGCCCGCACCCTAGCCGGTTCAATCTGCTCTACTGTACTGTAGATCAACCTCTCGCACAACGCAGGAGGCAGCCACGCAGATCTTGTGCACGTGGGCCGGTGTGCACGTGCATAGACACTGAGGCAAAAGACACACGGAAATGTGGCGAACACTCGAGCACACAGACACACACTGAGACAAAGACAGACGGGGAACACTAACACATATAGTTGCACACACACACACACACACACACACTGAGGCAAAGACACACACACTGAGACAAATACACGTAGACACGTGCAGATGCACGACAACACACAAAAAGAGAAATGAACCGACAGACACTTGCACACACACACACACACACAGACAAACGGATGCTCACCAACACACACACATACACACAGACACACAGACACACACACACACACACACACACACACACACACACACACACACACACACACACACACACACACACACACACACACACACACACAGATGAATGCACAAACACATAGACACACACAGACAGACGCACACATACAAACACACGTTCATGTTGACAAACTCACACACACATTTGCATTATCACACACTCACACGCATACATACAACCACTTAGCCTTGCCTGCACACGCATCGGCCCATGTAGTGTATTTGAAGGCTCGACAAATGTTTCAAGGAAAGATTGTGTGTTTGGAAATTCCAAAGAGTGAAAGGTTTTTTCTGCAACTGTTAAAGGCAGGTGAGAAAGTCTCGAGGAATTAGCGTAGGAGTAACTAATATATTTCAACCAGAGTAGGAAAGTGGAACTGTAATAGAAATGTCAAGGTCGTTGAAAGCGATTTATCCCAAAATGTAACCTTTATTTCTTTCAGTTTTTCTTTGTATTTTTCTGTGGCATAAGAGGAGCCACTCAGGATTTTGTCAAGAGGGATATCAGGCAGAAACTGTTTTGATATCTTTTCATTCGTTGTAATCATTGGATCAGCAAGGCATTGCATATACCTTACAAAGTCATTATTAAATAAATAAAAACCTTGTATTCAAACTATTCCTTATTGCTCATGCACTTTGTAGGAATCCAAGTGCATATTTTAATTAGACTGGATTGGATTGCTTTAGTGCTCTTTGACCAAATGTGAAACATGGTGCTCTGGAGAACTTTAATTCAGACAATAAGAGAGTGAATTCGCTCGGGAATTTGCTTGACGCACACACAATTGCCCTCAGCAAAAAATGTCACCTGAGAGTTTCAAGAAAATATGTCAATAAGAAAAAACCCCTAACCTAACCTCAATGCCCGATAATAGAGTTTAATTAGGATTTTCCCATTCAAAGCACTTCTGTCAGGAATCGCTCAAGTCATAGGTTTAACGATTTGCTGCATGAAATGGTAATACACTTTAGTTTGGATCAATGGTTCCACTCTTTTCTGGTGCTGTAGGATTTAAAGCAGGACATACAGATGTCAGACACAGAACACCAACAGCACACCAACGTTTGGCAACAGGGAGCACTATAGAATCCCCCATGGGGGACATCAGCATCTCAACCCGTTGCATGGTTCCTATACGATACAGAGCAGCAAGAAGCAGGTGAAAGCCGGGTTGGTGCCGTTGGGTTGAGTTTAACTCAGCACGCTTACCTTCGCAGATTGTTTGAGATGGAAGGTCTTAAATTCACTGCCCAGCAGTGTATGTGTTTGACAGGACGGAGCTAGCTGTATAGCAGGCATGACTTTAGTGCCCCAGTGCCCCACCAGACTATGGCAATTTTACCCCAAAAATGGCAGATCGCGCTGCATACCTGACTACATGCTGCTTTTATCATGGGCTGTCCATGGGCATTATTGTATTCAACAAAGACAAGCCGAATGTCAAAGACAAAGGCAAGGAGATGAATAACAGGAAAATAAAATCTGAAATAAAGGTCAAGGAAAATAGATTATATAAGCAAAAGTTCAGAAGGCAATGAGTGCACATATTCTATGAGTCACATCCGTGCATCTCACCTTGAGTGATTCATCATCTTCCACGTGCTACCTTTCTCACACCCGCAACTCATAATCCTCCATTTCAATATCCGTTGGTATCAGAACACCTCCTCTCCTTGACCTCTTTTCTTATTCCATCCGGTTTCCCTGCCATTACACAGAATAAGTTCTTATTTCACTCCGTGCCCCTGGCTGACAATTGCTCAATTACTTACCTGACCCACTGGCCTTTCACGCTGCTCCACCGCTCTCCTCTCCACGCTGCTCCTGTCCAACCTCCACGTGTTTGAACTCCATGTGTGGTATTCTGTCAATATTCTGACTACACAAGTCGTCACAATATCGGACACACCTTTAATTCCCCTTTCTTTCTCCTTCCTCCTCGATTCACAATTACATTCGGGGCATTTAGCAGACTCTTTTATCCTAAGCGACTTACAAATCATGCATTTGTCAGAAGAAAGAGAAACAACAATATATCGCTGTTGGTATAGTCAGGATGTTCATAAAGCCAACTGCCAAGCACTAACAATCGTTAGGTTCTATTTTATCTTCATCTATATCCTATTTAGTCATTCTGCAGATGCTATTATTCCAAACTGACTCAAAGAGGAGCATGAACGACTTGATTTTCAAAGCAAAGCAATGATTCTGAGATGCATAGCAAAACAATGCGGTTTCAATCCATCATCAGTAGTCTGACATCCAGCCAGGAACATAACCCATCTGAAAACAGGAGTGGCCTTGGTTCCCTTCCCACCACTTGAACCGCGATGTCCGCCTTTCTTGTTGTTGATGGTTTTCTGAGTTGCACAGCGGGTGTGCTTGTGCTTTCTGTTTCGGCTCCGTCTCCGACATCTTGGAATTGCTTCGATGCGCTGAGCAAAAGTACATTCCCTAGTGGTCAAGCCCATTTCATAGACCAGGAGGTGCTTCTGAAGAGAACCAATAGCTACGTCA
>NC_044050.1:28055981-28080981 GCF_902167405.1 Gadus morhua | reverse complement strand
TACCGGTTTCAAACTCCAATATCTGTAGTCAAACTGAAAAAAACACATCCTTTAGCAGAGTCTAGCATATGAGAACACAATTTGAGCTATATTCTGTATTTGTTTGCAATGTGCCTGAGTTCTAATTAAGGGACTAGCATTAATTCTAACTGGAATTAATTCTAATGTGAAAACCCGTAGTCTAACTGAATAATGCATCCTTAAGCAGAGTCCAGAGTATGGAACTCAATAATCACTTTGAGCTGTTTCATGTATTTGTAGCATTGTGCCTGAATTCTAATTAAGGGACTAGCATGAATTCTAACTGAACTGAAGTCTAGCTACCGGGTTGAAATTCCAAAACCCGTAGTCTAACTGAATAATGTATCCTTTCGCAGAGTCCAGAGTATGGATCTCAATAAACACACAGCCTCATGCTTGAGTTCAAATTTATCGGTATTTGCGGAGCCTCAAACTGTGGGGCCCGACCGTCAAACACACAGGACATAACTTCCTGACGGGAGGACGGCGTTGGAGAGGCAAGCAGGAGAGGTGGAGCTCTCTGGTGTTCAACAGACAGCCGAGGGCAGGCCCCGGTGGGTGATGTTGGCGGAGGACTGTGAGAGTTGATTTTGAAGTTGTGGTTGCTGATTAAAAAGCCAAGTTCTGTCCCTCATCTTTTGGAGCATGACAGCTGGATGTGGCAGCTCTCCTTCCACGGACCGAGATCCCCCACATCACAAGGAGCGGTAATGAGAAGAAACCCTTTCCTGCCGCTGATTGACGATGGGGAAGGAAATAAATCTCTCTTTCACATGGGCTACAATAGTGGTGTTTGATCAGCATGGCCTTCATCCCACTCCCTGCCCACCGGCATATTAGGCCCCCGTTGGATGATTGCTGTCAGATAGTCTTTTTTTAAAGCATCCCAATGAAAAAGAAACAGGAAATCAGTTGTTGAAATAATGGAAATGTGTTGGGAGAGTTGGGAGAGCCTGCAATTGACAATTGAAAAAAGAAACTAAAAAAGTGTGCAATGCACGGGTCATTTGGTTTTTTAACTGTTTGACTTTGGCCCAGTTCAGACATTCAAAAAGAAAGGGTTATGACAGGCAACGCTCAAATCTTTCAAATGAAGCAGAATAACTCAAACTGGGAAACTTCCCAGGCTGAGATGACTAGCCCATTTGATTTAAAGTCTTCATTAGTATCTAACTGATTTCCCCCTTCACTATTCATCTAAATATAAATATATTAGTGCTGTCAAAATTAACGTGTGCATCTTTGCGTTCGTTTTGAAAGATTTAATGCGTACAAAAAATGTGTTTATTGTCTGCAGCGGCCTTTGTGGCCGCAACACCGGACCTTAAGCCATCCTGGCTAAAGATGGAAAAGGAAGAGGGGGAATGTTTACATTTAAAAAGTTGCCAGACGGATCTTGGAGAAAACAACAGTTATCTGCAAAGTTTTCAAAGCCGAATTTAATTACCACAGAACAAATTTTTGTTTGAAATTTCACCTGAAAACAAAACCCTTGACGGAAGCTGAAGAGCTTCGGCAATATAAATGACAAGGGTGTTGTACTCGGCGAATAACAAAACCTCTAAGTGCCAAGGTAATGAACGATCTAGCTAACTGAATAGCTAGAAACTGCCACCCAATTAGCATAGTTGAAGACGATGGACTGAGAGAAATCATTCACATTGCGTTGAGAGACCCTTCTCGTAATCTACGCTGGAGTCGAGAAGAACACACACATTGTTTGAAGGCGAGAGGGCACTGAGGATAAATACACAGCAGGAAACAATGTACGTTTAATTTAAATACTTCCTTTGTGTTGATTCTACATTAATTCCGTAATTGTACATTTAAATTTCCATTATTACAAGCGTCCCTCCTAAGTAGAAAAAATTGATTAATCATGATTAATCACGGCAAATTGTGTGATTAATTAGTAAAACAATTGTAATCAAATGAATGAAAATAGCCTGGGGGTAGTTAATACATGCGTTGGGCCACATGTTACACTGCATGTACTGGCTTTCAAATTCAAACAAATTTAATTAAATACAATTCACCCATATATAAGCCAATTACACTTTTGTATTACGTTTCATTTGGTAATATCTAATTTCAGTTAATGTTCAATTAGCCGGTTCAACTTTAAGGAAAGAAAAAAGCCTGAACATCAAATCAACTTACTATCAACATATTTTTATTAATAATAACGTTGCAATTATTTATTGAACGTCCTGATGATGAGATGGATCACTACCACCAGAAATTGAATCTTTCTACTCTTCATTTATGTTTTATAGCCGTGGAGGCACAGTTGCAACGCCGTGTTACAACTAGCCCCAACGGGTCACAGAGCTGCATGCTTGACTTGCTAACTTTTCCCATGAAATGCCATGCCACTCAAAACGGTGCTACCCAATAAGGGTATTTCCTTTAAAAACATTGTGATTCGTTGACGTACACTAAACGCACGAAAACACTCACCAAAGATATTCCCTTTCAGGTCGGTAAAACATACTTTTGTATACTTCTCTGTAAATGTGGCTCCAATTCCCTAGGCATTCGCCTCAAAGGAGGCGCAGCGCACAGTAGTGACTCCACCAGACACCGAGCGCTGTAGCTGTAATGTAACCGCCTTAAAGGTCTGTGTTTGTTTTAACCCCGCGTTAGGAGTTCCCCTGCGCACCCCCTTTAACGCGAGTAAGTAAACATCGCAGTGCGGTTGGAGGAGGGAAAGTGTGCGGGCGTCAATACATGCTAAAAAATGATTGCCAGAATGATTGTCTCGGTGGAGGAGGCTGACACTCTCTATTGTTGTTTTATGGCGGCCATTTGCATCTCCGTACACGACGGCGCTGGGGGCGCTAACCACCTGAGAATCAAAGTTTGATGAATGCCTGCGACAAGAATTTATCAGCGAGTGCTCAGACGGTGCGGAGTGTGTGTTGGTGTCAGCGTTTGTGCGAGCAGGAGGAAATAAACCATGGGGAGAAAAAAAGAAAGCAGAAGCAATGTGCAACGTCCTCATGAAGCAGCCAGGGGTTATTGGATTATTTATTGCACCGAAGTCGAGTTGAGCCGTGTCTTCAAATTTTAGCTTAATTGGTAACTGAAAGCAAAAAATAGAAAGGGGTGCCTGGCCAAACAAAGCATACACAGTAAGACGGTGTGCTTAACTCCACTGGTTTCCAACTGCGCTCCATCTGACGCTTCTATAGTCTACAGTAGAACATTGTCAGCGTAACCTAACACCTCAAGATAACAAACACCATGTTGTCACGTGACCACCGGCCGTGCAAGCGGCATCCACAGATTATTGTTTATTAAATGTTTAAAGGTGAAGAAACCAGACCGATTTGAGAAGTAACAGGACCATTGGAGTCATTTTATTTCAAATCGCACCAACGGAGAACAGAAATCCCGTCCCAATGCAGCAGTACTCTATATTCCAAAATAGCGAGTGCCAGAGTTTCCCTTTTAAATGTTACTGTGGGTCTTATGGGCAAACCACGGATAATTCAGGTGCTGGTGGTGCTTGTGAGGGGAGGATTGGTGAGCAGTCTGACCAATAAAACATTATTTTATATCATTCGGTGTCAAGTGAGAAGACCAGGCACATCCGTGTTAAACGTCATCTACAGTAAATTCATCAAATGGCTTCTGTCACTAGACGACACGGACGGCACTCTCTCATGTCTTACCTCTGCCTTGAACGCACCATTACGAAAAAGATATGTACACGTGGAGTTCCCTGCAAGAGAATAAACGTGATCCATGACCCTTTCACATGTAAATGGGATGGAAAGAGAGAGAGCGGGTGAGTGGGAGAGAGAGAGAGAGAGAGAGAGGGCACAGCGAGGGAATGATGAAAGGAAGAGAAAGGGATGAAGCAAAAGTGTGTGTGTGTGTGTGTGTGTGTCTGTGTGGGTCTGGGAGTGTGTGTGTGTGTGTGTGTGTGTGGGGGGGGGGTTAAATTCGAGCAATCTGCTCTTCTGATCATAACCATTCTGCAGAATCAGAAACGGGAGGTGAGAGGTTACACGTAGGGGGAGATGGAGCGAGACGGAAGCAGGGAGAGAAATGGAGAGGGGCACAGAGGAGGGGGAGAAACCAGGAAGTGCAGCACCACATCCCCTATTGATGCCACTTGCCCACGACTAGTTTGTGATTTTGTGCACGTCCGGAGAGCGGGCTCTTTGTCTGACCGGGATACAGAGGCGGTGGCGAGCGAGGGAGGGAGGGAGAGAGAGAGAGAGAGAGAGAGAGAGAGAGAGAGAGAGAGAGAGGGAGAGAGAGAGGGAGCAGAGAGGGGCTATATAGTGCCGTGATATTTCAAGCCAAGTGCAGTGACACATGTGGTAGCTTCAGGCCACGCAGGTCTAGTTAGAGTCTGAGTCATGGCCATGATGTACCGTCTCATGCGCCGATCGCTCGCAGACATCTGAGACAAAATTTCCAATGCCACTTCTCTCGCTCGCCAGACTTTCTATTGTAGGATAGAAAATATAGTCGCAAAAATGTAAGCTTGGTTCCCGAAGGATAACTAAGGTGGTTGAATATGAACACGTTTTTAAGGTCGTTTTGGAGATAAGAATAAATACAATTTGATTTTAAATGGTGAGAGGGAATGAGGGAAACCAACCGTGGTGATTTTCGTGTCTTTAAATATTTATTCAGACAAGAAGTTGTTTCATGGCGTAATATATGAATGGAGCAGGCTTTGTGCTGTTTTTCTGATAGGCAGTAGGCAAATTCATTTTGTACAGGGATCAAAGCAGGCGTCTAAAAGGAGAGTAAGGCTATTTGTATAGATCACAGAAAGACCAAGAGACTCCAATGACTAATCACCGCTGACATTAATATTGTAGGTGTGGGTGTTTTTTGTGGCTTGGGGCAGTTGATTTCTCCAACAGAATACTCCTCAATTAAAACTAGCATGAAGGCGGAATTGAACGCCATTTTTAGTCTGCTCTGTTTCTACGTTTTTCACAATCATACTTTACAGGTTGAAAAACTTTATACATGTACTTAGTTATATAATTAACATACTTTCATTATATTTAGTGGTTATTTACATTGGTTACATGATTGACATCTGTTGATGTTTCATAAATTCCTTCTTCCTATATTGTCCTTGTTGATTTTGTTGTTGTTGTTGTTGTTGTTGTTGTTGTTGTTGTTATTAGACCTATACAATAGGGATGATATTGTCATTTATTTTTGCAAGTCAGTAGGAACCATACACAATTTTTTATGACATGCATTCTGTTGCATTTTGAAATATTTGTTGCAGCCTGGATATTATTATATTTCAAACAATATTTAACAAAATAGCTAACAAAAAATGCAAAACATTATGGATATCTGCTATTGTATTCCCACAATTGTAATCTCTTGTTGTATTGTTACTCATAAGTAGTTTTTGCAATCATATTATCAACAATTTCATTTCTGATGTTAGAGATAATAAAGTACATTCAAGAAAGAGCTGTTTGAGTAGTTTTAAACTACTTGCACGTTTTACCTTGAAAAGAATGGGCCATATTAATTTCCATCCTACACAAGCGAAGACAAGAATGTTAATGAACATCTCGTGTTTCTGCTTCTTATTCTTTGTCATATTAATCATTAAAATTATGTGAAGTGCGGGGAACCAAAAAAAATTAACAAATAAAAGTTACTGTCGCTTCAGATCCTCTGTCGCCTCTTTGTTCCTCATTACTTTGAGAGGAGGGAGCTGACGAAGGAAGGAACAAAAATAATAGGAGAGGGAAAAAAGAAGCAATCGTGTAAAAACTGTTTTGAAAAAAGGCCATCTTTCAAAACTAAGGTGCAAGACTTTTTCCTCGTGGGCGCACCGAAGTGACACCGTTGTCGCGGAAACAAATACTTATTAAAATGCATGCACACGCACACACACTCGCACCCCCCAACCCGTGGCCCCTGCATACCCCCGAACCACACACAGCAATGTGCACGCACAAACCCACACACATGCACACACACACGCGCACACACACACACACAACACAGACACACACACACTCACACACACTTCCCATTCAGATATAATGCATGGATGTCCTCTGCGTTTCATCATCAAAGCGGCGCAGGGTTTGAGGTTTGAAGCGGAGAAAACGAAGAGGATAAAACAAATCGTTTGATGTGTGAAAGACAGACACTTCAACTCCAAAGTACTTAAGCTTTTCCTCCCAGTGGAATGACAAGGGAGGAGAGAAGAGTGAGACGGGGACGGGCGGCAGGCGTCTCTCTCTTTCTCACTCCCCCCTTCCTTCCGCCCATCAAGTGTTTCCTAATGATTGCGTCATTAAGTATGCACGGGGTACGCATGCGCAAATGAAAGTCAATATTGACAACGATATTTAAAAGGGGGGACGGCACGAGTCGTTTTGTTTGTTTCCTGTGGAGCGGAGAGAGAGACCGAGGGTGAGAGACAGAGAGAGGCGGGGGGGAGGGAGGGAGAGAGGGAGGGAGGGAGGGAGGTGAAAACCGGACGAAAGGGAGGGGTGCAGGAAAGCAAAATGGAGTGTGAGAATGACAGCGAGCCCTGAGAGCATACGTGTGTGTGTGTGTGTGTGTGTGTGCGTGTGTGTGTGTGTGTGTGTGTGTGTGTGTGTGTGTGCGTGTGCGAGTGTCTGTGTGTGTGTGTGTGTGTGTGTGTGTGTGTGTGTGTGTGTGTGTGTGTGTGTGTGTGGGTTGCTGTGTGTCTGCATGTGTGTGTGAGTGTAAGTGTGTGTGTATGAGGTCATTAGTGGATGGAGGGGGAAGAGGCTGTGATGGTGTGAGATCCTCTGTCCTGGTCAGCGTTCACCGGTGTGTGTCACAAAGACAGATGGCAGATTCTGCTCTCTTTGTAGATTATAAAATATTCACACGGCTGCCGAGGATTCTTTGATTCGGCATTCTGACAATAGCGATTTAACGATACCTTATTTGCCTTCAAAGAACGGGGGGGAGGTACAGTACGCGGTGTGAACAAAAAATCCTGCCCTTTTTCCGAGGTGTCTCGGAACATGAAAGACGCCCCCGGTTCGTGTCACCGCGCCCCCCACACGCACCTGCTCCCCTTTCTGATGCAAAGTATAAAAGAACATGAAATCAAATGACTTGCTTTTTTTTTGAAGTTTTTTGAAGATATTCAGATGGGGGGCGGGCGGGGGGGGGGGGAATCAAAAACAAAAAGCAGCGCCGATCCATGTTTGATGATCACGATGGAGGTTTTCACAGGCGGCCAGTAATTAAGAGCCACACTTGGTGTCTGTTTGAAGGGAGAAGGCGAATCATGGATCCCTAACGCGGAGAGAAGCAAGGCAGGAAGCGAGCGAGAGCTCCGAGGGCTGGTCTTCGTCACTTAACCTTCGTCTTCGACCGAATGACTAACACACTTTGCTACTTTCTTTCAAATGCGACAAACACACGCACGAGTACATCCGGGAGAGATCCGGTACATTTGGCTCATTTACTGACATGTTATCCAGTAATGGTGTGTGTGGTGACCCTTTTTATCCAATATAGAAATGAATAAATCATATGTAATTCATGTAATCTATTCTATCTTGAATGAATGGACGTAATGTCAGATTACTCTGTCGCTGTTGACACATACACATTGAACCACTTCAAATCTACTTGAACCCTGGCCCTGTTCTCATTGTGGCTCTCACATCTGCAGAGGGAACTGAGCTGAATCCGAATGGTCCTCACTGGGCATTTGCATGCAGATGTAGCCCATCGAGAAGCATTAGATATGCTAATCCCTGGTCTCGTGACCTGGTGGAGAAACAGGCTAAGTGGTGGATGGATGGATGGGCGAGTGTTTATGCTAATGCCGCTCCTGGCATCGGGGCAGTGACCCTCCGCCGTGACCCCGGTCGTGAGGTATTTAGGGGTCCGTCCAGCAGATGTTCCAGGCCAGCCCAGGCTGCTCCTATAGACCCTGTTGATGAATAAAAACCAGCGCTGGCATTGCGATGGAGAAAAACCCTGTCCCGACCCTCCTCCTTATTGTGTTCTGTACGTCCTGGCACAAAATGTGCACACTTATTGTATGTTGCTCGTCCTTAATGTACACACTCATTGTGTGTCACACTTAGTTTGAATACTAATTTGTGTAGCACCTTAACCTAGCTATCTTTGTTGTATACGGGGAATGGGTAAACCTAGCGATCGTTATTGCTTGGCACTTGGTTCTATGAACATCCTTACTGTTCCGACAGCGATTTATTGTTTCTCCTTCTTATGATGAATGTACTTATTGTAAGTCGCTTTGGATAAAAGCGTCTGCTAAATGCCCTAAATGTAAATGTAAAACCCCTGAAAATAAAAAGCTGCAATTCAAGACAACAACAACGACAACGACAATGACAAAGCAAATCCGGAGCAGATTTGGATTCAGGCTCAGCACCTTATCCACGTGTCAAATCACGGGTCCATCGGTACAATTTCCTCCTCTCGTCCTGTTTCCTGTTGTTTTCGTTTGTAATGAAATACAAGCGCAGTGGGTTTAAGAGAAGACAGACGAAAAGACAAGCGGGGAGGAGAAATTTATCAGATAACTCACCACTCCCTCTCTCTATCCTCCCCTCCATCTTAGAAATACATGCTGTGTTTATCTCTCTCTCTCTCTCTCTCTCTCTCTCTCTCTCTCTCTCTCTCTCTCTCTCTCTCTCTCTCTCTCTCTCTCTCTCCATCAGAGCATGAGTGGATGGGAGATGCCTATTGTATGAGACCTGCTATGAGACCTCCTCATTTGTCCAGGAAGCTTGAGATTGATTGTGCCACTACCATGGCTGTAATCATATTGTCATCACTTAATCAACCTTATTGGATTCTTCAAGCGGCCAGAGCCTCTGGCACAGTGGCAGGGACCAGGAGGGACACACTTCCCTTTGGACACATGAAGAAAGAAAGAACTGAAGAAAGGAAAATCGAGACAGAAAATCAACGCATGAACAAGAAATCTCCGAGTCAAGAAGAAATCTCATCGCAGAGATGACAGAGATTATTGAAATATATATATATATATATATATATATATATATATATATATATATATATATATATCCGTGAAGTTCTGGAGGAGAGTGGAATGAAGCAGACTGCCAGAGTGTGAGCTACGGTTCACGTGGGCGGACGCCCCCTCGGCGATTTTTTCCTCAAATCTGCGTCTTCCGCGCCAGAGAGGAAGTAACAAATGGTTAGGTTGTCACCTGGCCTGGGTGAACGCTTTAATAATTCATGTTTCTTTGGGGTTAGGAAAGGGAAGGGTTCGCTTTGAAGAGCAGAGCACAGATGGTCATAAGAGAGAGGGAGGGAGGGAGAGATAGGGAGGGAGAGAGGGAGGGAGAGAGGTAGAGGGAGGATAGAGAGGAAAGAGGGAGAGAGGGAGGGGGTGAGAGGGAGAAGGAGGTTGGAAGGGAGGGAGGGAGGGAAAGAGGGAGAGGGAGGAGAGAGGAGAGAGAGGGAGAGGGGGAGAGGGAGGGGGTGAGAGGGAGGGAGGGAGCTAGGGAGAGGGAGGGAGGGAGGGAGGGAGAGAGGGAGGGGGAGGAGAGAGAGGAGAGAGAGAGAGAGAGGGAGAGGGGGAGAGGGAGGGGGTGAGAGGGAGAGGGAGGTTGGAAGGGAGGGAGCGAGGGAGAGGGAGGGAGGGAGAGAGGGAGAGAGAGGGAGGAGAGAGAGGAGAGGGAGGGAGAAGGGGAGAGGGAGGGGGTGAGAGGGAGAGAGAGGAGAGAGGGAGAGAGAGGGGGAGACGGAGGGGGTGAGAGGGAGAGGGAAGGAGAGAGGGAGAGAGAGGGAGGGAGGGAGAGAGAGAAATAGAGAGAGGGCTAGAGAGATAACGAGAGCGAGAGGGTAGAGAGAGAGGGAGAGAGAGAGAGGTACACACACAGATACACCCATCGCAACAACATCCATGAACCTTGCTATACACACATACACACACCCACCAGGCCACAATATGGGCTCCTTTTGGAGCTGTGCTCATCACCTGGGCACTCGCCATATGCCACAGAGGCAGACAACCTGCTCACCCAACCCATGCTGACAAATGTGCACATGGCTGTGCACGTGTAAACACGTACACAAGATAACACTCACACACACACACACACCCACAACAAACACATACAATACACACATGCACCCACATTTATAAATGAACTCACACATAGAAACATACAATCCTCGCTTGCACAAAAACACATACAAATGGACGCACACTCAAGCTCACAGAAAAAACATCCACACACACATTCCTACACACATACATTACAAGTGTGCACAAAAATACCTAGAAACGGACAGACACTCACGCACAGACACACACACACACACACACACAGACACACACACACACACACACACACACACACACACACACACACACACACACACACACACACACACACACACACACACACAAGCACACACAAACACAGTCAAACACAGGCAGACACGCATACAAACAGACCCAGCCTTTCCTCGTCCCGCCCTGCGACTGTTCCTATTTACTGACCGCGATCTGCCCGAGCTCGCATACCGATGCAGCCTCGCGTGGACTGGCTGCCCTGATAAGGATTCACGCACTAATTGAAATGCCAAGTTGGCCGGCCCCAGCTGAACACCAACACCGCTTTGGAGCCGATGATAGGAAACATGAGCTGTTGCAGATGTGGCACACACACACGCAGGCACACACCCACGCAAGCATGCACGCAGGTACGCATAGACGCATGCGCGCACACAAGCACACACACAGACATGCATGCACATGCACGCACGCACATACCCACACACAAACACACAGAAACATCGCACACACCACCAAACACGCACACGCGCACACACGCATACACACAGACATACGCACAAACAAACACATAGAGACACACAAGCAAACACACACACACACACACACACGCACACACGCACACACACACACACACACACGCACACACACACACACACACACACACACACACACACACACACACACACACACACACACACACACACACACACACACACAAACAGGAATTGTCACATATTATTCAACAGTCCCCGGGGACACAGGAAGTATCTTCCCCGTCTCGGAGCGTTTCATGGCGACATCGGCGCCACGATGTCAGCGCTCCAATCTTCTTCCCTCGCACAACGGTACAGACGCAACGGCCGTTTACCACGGAGCGTCTCGGGGGGCAATTACCGGGGACATAAGCCGCCCCTTCCGTCCATCCATCATGCGTGTGAAACAGCCCCACTGCGGGAAGGCGCACATCCTCTCTGACGCCCGTTTCCCGTCCGACTGGGCTCAATGGCTACATCGGATCCGCTGTGATAGTCTAATGCAGCCGCCCGAAAGACACTCTTCTTTTACTGCCTGGTTGGAACATACCGCCCAGTGCCCCCACCTGTAAAACATCGGAAGGTGCACCTTTTCCTTGGCTGACTTTAATGGTTACAGCGGCTCTTAATGGGCCCCTGCGGCGATGTTGGCCCCGGTACCTGTGTGGGGTTTCTGGGCGATTACTTCCACGGCCAACAATACGTCTCAGGAGGCTTGACAAGCTTCAGGACCACGCTAAAGGGGGTGTTGGGGGGTGGGGGGGTACATCTCTCGATGAGGTGGTGACACCCTCTTCTGGATGTTTGTATATTTTAGGGGAGAATGTACTTTTCTCTTTGTTTGCTTTGCTGAGAATGCAGCTATTACGCGAGGTCCAAGCTCCATCGTTCCCTCGCTTCAGGTGGAGACAAATCCCTTTCAAAGTCGAGAATGTGAGAGAGCTGAATACAAAGGGAGACAAAGAAATGCATACGAGAGGCTTTTGCACAGGGAAAGCCTTACATTTATTTAAATGCATCTCTTGCCTCCTGCGCACTATTCAACCCACAAGGAAAATTCGGGAAACTCAGAACCCTTTGAAGCGAATTGGCCCAAAGTATCGCAGAGAGAGGGTGAGAGAGAGAGGGAGGAGAGATAGAGAGAGAGAGACATGGAGAGGGAGAGAAGAGAGAGAGGGAGGGAAAGAGGGAGGGAGAGGGAAGGGAGAGGGACATGGAGAGGGAGAAGGAGAGGGAGAGAAAGAGGGAGAGGTAGAGAATTGGCTCAAAGTATCGCACCAGCAACCCCGTCGGATTGCCCAGCCTCCAGTCTGCGTCCGGCGGCCTTAAAGCCCCCCTACCTCGTGTCGGCCATCGGACGCCAGGCAGAGCGCCGGGGGGAACACACACGGGGACGCCAACGGTGAGTGTGAGAATCCGGGGGTTGTTTTGGCTGCAGAACAAATCCAGGAGGGGGGTCAGGGGGTTGGGGGGTCTCGGTGGATGGAGCCCGTCCAGAGAGACCATTCAAGGGCCCGATATGAAAGGGGCAGCGTATCGGTTGAAGCACTCTCCAGACGACAAGAAGCTCCATCACCCCTTGGGGTAGGGGGTAGGGGGGGGGGGGGGGGGGGGGGGGGGGTGTATCTGTGTGTGTACCTCCTGCTGTGACTCGTTGGCTACAGCAAGCCAACGAGTCACAGCAGGAGGGGAAGCATGGCTGGTCTGTGGTTTGTGTGCGATGCCATGTGGTAGGGGGTAGAGGAGGGTTGGAGGGGCAATAAAACGAGAGAATAATGAAATCCTACCAACTGGAGTGGGGAGAAAACAAGCAGACAGCTGAGACACACAAGGCGTCCCCTGGCTTCGAGGCGTCCCTTATCCAAGTTTCACATCACAAAGCTGTTCTGCATCTGTTTTGAATTTGCACAGCGTCCACCATTGGACCGTGCACTTTCTGCGGCAGAAGTAGTTTTCGGGAAAGAAAGAGGAAAAAACACAGTCAGTCAGTTTTAGGAGGAGTGTTTACTGTATTCGTAAATGGTAGAAAAAAAAACTAAAAACAAAGATTTGCTAGAATAATTCATATCCAGGGCACACTGAAGCAGGCTGAGTTTACAATGCAAAAAAAATATTGTCTAAGCCGTTTCTTATCCTGTAATTGTGGTGTAAAACAAGAGAAAATCTGAGTCTCCCTCCCTCTCTCTCCCTCTGTCCCTCTCTCTCTCTCTCTCCCTCTCTCCCTATATTGCTCTCTCTCTCCCCCTCTCTCTCTCCCTATATTGCTCTCTCTCTCCCCTCTCTCTCTCTCCCTCTCCCTCTCTCCCTCTCCCTCTCTCTCTCTCTCTCTCTCTCTCTCTCTCTCTCTCTCTCTCTCTCTCTCTCTCTCTCTGTCCCCCTCACTCTCTCTCTCTGACCCCCTCTCTCCCTCCCTCTCTCCCTCCCTCTCGCCCTCTGTCTCTCTGTCCTTCTCTCTCCCTCTCTCCCTCAGTCCCTCTCTCTCTCCCTCTCCCTCCCTCTCTCTCTCTCTCTCTCTCTCTCTCTCTCTCTCTCTCTCTCTCTCTCTCTCTCTCTCTCTCTCTCTCTCTCTCTCTCTCTCTCTCTCGTGCCATGCATACGAATGTGCCCGCAGTAAGGCACTTTCACTGCGAACATGCGTGACATCATAGGTATTGCGTACGACTGCAGGGGGGGAAAAGAGATGTCAAAGTAATGCAATCAGTAGTGACAGCCAATCAAAAGACAGAATAGTGTGGAGGAGACAAGGCCTAGGTCCTGCAGCAGGTGCCGCTGACACAATATGTCCACTCTCATAACCTCTCCTTTAAAACCCACCATATCGAAGCTCGGAAAATGGAAACGAAACATCATCCTCGATACGAAATACGGTGAGTGTCCTAATGACTTTGAATGGATTCAATAGAATGAATAGCCAACCGAAATGAAATGCCTACAAAGAGTGTTATGACGCCTGTGCAACCAGAGTTGCAAGACTGTGAAATGGAACAGCAGGTGACTCACTAATACCGCTTTTCCACCAACACGAGCTCTGCTCGCTGCTGGTGCTAGGTTGGTGCTTGTGCTGGTTCATTGTTGGTTCTACGCGTCAACTTTCCAAGAACCAACTTGATTAGAGTAGAGCGATGTCAATGCGTATGAGCATACGACCCCGTTGTCCTGGCAACGTGTCAGGATGTAAAAAATAAACAAGTTAAAATTACGTGATCCAAGTACAAGACTTCACTGGTTTTGGTTTCTTGAATTGAATGAACCCATCAGGACGTTAAAATTATTATGTTAAGATTTATGTTAAAATTAACGTGTTAGACTTGAGCTATCTTAGTTAAAGACGTCACTGGTTCTTGTTTCTGGACCAGCTTTGATCTGGCGCTGAGTTTAAACCTGTCTGTCTGGCCCGGAGCCAGGATTATTTATGTGCAAAAGCCAAGAACCGGCTCAAGATTGGCACTGGAAAGGGGTATAAGTGAGGATGTGTTTTTTTTTTATAATGGAGGGGCAAAGGTGTAATGTAACAGCAAACAATTGATTCTGAAAGTTGACATCTCCCTGCCTGTGCTGCCACGCTGCCTACAATCATATGCTAATACCTCCATGAGTCAGCAACTCTCCCTCTACAAGCATAAAAACAACGCGTTCTGAGCGATGATGTACGGTGTCTGAGGCAGCTTCAGGGACCGCCGGTGATAATCAGCTTCGGCTAAAGACACAAGTACGATTCATCAAGACACTGCTCCCTGCAACTGTAAATGTTGACTTACTTGAGATTATTTCAGTCTATGCTTCATTTTGACCGCATTTTTCAACCTGGTTTATGGTTTATTCTCCACATAGTGGACAACACCATAAAAGATTTTAAGAGATAAGTCAAAAACGACAAATGAGGCCTCTTTGCCATTTCCGACCAAGATAAGAAGAAATAGGGTAAATTAAAACCTGTAGGGGTGGCTTATTTAGCATTCGGCCCACTTCCGATATAAACTGAATTCTTACATGTGTTCGAGAGACACTTCATGAACCACCCCCAGGATGCAACTTTGTTGTTTGGTCACCTTGGGTCTCTGAATAAACCAGGTGTTGAACATTGACAAACCTTCAAACCTAGCCCGAAACGACGTCACCACGAAGGATCAAATGAGTTTGTCATCACTTCCCTCACACATAAACCAGACAGCACAGTAGTACTGCCAGGACGAGGATCAGACTAGGCCGTAGGCTAGCGGGGACCAGGCTGCCAGCACAGGTTGTAATGCACCGACGGTAAGTAACCAGCCTCGCGGGAGATGCTAGGAACGTTAGATAAGACCCAGTAGCAGAATCGCAGAGGAAAGATCTGAAAGCTGGCTGGAGGTGATTGGGAGTGCGATAGAGTATGTTGGATGAGCGTGCGTGATTGATTGGTGATTGCTCTTACATTTTGTGGCGCAGTGTGTGGAAGTAATAAAAACTGAGAGGCAGAGTATGGGCGGGGGGGGGGGGGGGGGGGGGGGAGTGAGAGAGAGACAGAGACAGAGAGAGGTGAAGAAGAGGGGGGATAAACTCCCTGTTGCAAGCCCTACAATTTGATGAATCACACACATGCACACAAACACACACACACACACACACACACACACACACACACACACACACACACACACACACACACAGACACACACACAAACACACTCACACATCAGGTAATGAATTACAGAGCTCTCCATCTGAAAACCTTGAACTAATACTTGGCGGGTTGATATGTGAATACATCATATGGACTAGTGAATTGATCCCTCTCCAGCCATGTGACTCTCTATCTCCCGACCCATATTTCTTTTTTTCCCTCTCCCCATCTCTCTCTCTCTCTCTCGCTCGCACATACACACACAAATCTTCTACTTGCGATTCCTCAGGTTTTCCATAGGCTTCCACACATTTCCCCAGAGAGCTGTTTGACACGATGGACAATCTTAGGTATTTCTTCGGAACAGTTGCACAAGGTCTTGTTGGAACTGAGGGAGTCTAGAATTGTCACCAATTAGCACCAATATTTTAGTTCTCCATTTCCATGCCATCAAATTACAAACCAATTTTCACACGCTTCCTTGGATGAAAAAGGCGGCCAAAAATACCTCCGGTGGAATGTGTCTGAGCTGTGAATTCATTCACACATATGTAATCACACGCACAGACACGCACAGACAACCCCCCCCCCCCCCCCCACACACACACACACACACAACCACACACACACACACACACACACACAAACACACACACACACACACACACACACACACACACACACACACACACACACACACACACACACACACACACACACACACGCACACACACACACACACACACACACACACACACACACACACACACAGATCAAGCTCACCATATATTTCACTGTCTGCAGTGATTTTCTCTTCTTCGGCAAATCCCCCGAGTAGAATTTGCACAGTGGATGTCAATAGCAGGATTTGGTATAATCTTGTGAAGTCCTCAAACATCGGAAAAGGTAGAATTCTGGGCAATTACCATGTACATGTATAACCATCCTTAATGGCCCTTCAATTTAAACTCATTGTTTTACATGAGACATTGAGTGAAGGAAGACAAATCTATTCAGTTCTCTGTTCCTTTAGAGCAGGGGTGCCCAACCTTTTTTGACCCAAGATCTACTTTTCAAGTAGCCAACCTCCCGAGATCTACCAGTCTAGGGTCCACATTGCAAACCTACCTTCAAGCGGGGGGGGGGTGAAAATGGTAGGTCTTAGCTCGTTTCCCCTCAGCCATGCCAACGTTTAGGAGTGCGTAACTACTGTTGACGTCTTTCAACTACTGTTGACAGCGCATGCGCTACCGCGCGTATATGTCCCGAGCAAATATATACATATATTTCTTTAATTATTATTTTTTTTTTTTCTTCACCCCTTGCGGTCGACTTGGGATCTGTCGGCGGTCTACTGGTAGACCGCGATCGACTGGTTAGGCACCCCTGCTTCAGAGCCTAATTTGTGGTTCTCCTTGAATATTCTTCCCATGTTCTCACTCTCTAGGGAGGTTTTTGTCAATGTTCAACACTGACAGGACTCCAGCGTTGGTGCATGTAACACAAAACACCTGGTGCCTTCGATGTAACACACAGGGCAGGAAGGTCAACACAACGGCCAACCGTCCGCCACCTTTACACTGCGCACAACACCTCCCACACCCACGCTGGGCCCAAGACACCAAAACCACCGTAATAAATTCACTTGGCAGATCGATGTATTGATTTGCCCATACAAGTTCAAGGTGGAACTGCTGTATGGTGTTATAAAGGCCCTAATCCTATATCAATCACACACGAGAAATGAAAAGCCATTACAAATCAACCGAACTCTGACCCCAACACAAATTGCTGTTGAAGTATGACACTGGGCAAGGGGGCTTATCGAACTGCTGTCGTCTATTTCCTTTTGTGTGATACGTATTTATTCGATAGAGACATCGGGGCATTGAGATTGCTTTTATCGTCCTACTTGGGACTGCCGCGCGTGCATTGCCGACACAGAGTCATTACAGATGAGACAATAAAACAGGGCTAACCCAACACCCAATTCCTCTCAGACGCAATGGTCACCGCGGGCGTGGTGGGTCCACTCGCGTTTAGTTTAAACTTGAGAGGATTCAAGTGAGAATATGCTTCATCCTCCTCCCTCTCCCCCTCCGCCTCCTCCTCCTCCTCCTCCTCCTCCTCCTCCTCCTCCTCCTCCTCCTCCTCCTCCTCCTCCTAGCTGTCTATTCCTTCTTCCTCTCTTCACGCAGCTGCTCCACCTCTCTGTCACTTTGTCAGATTGACCGTAGGCTGTCTGCTAATACAATAAAGCGAGGCGCTTCCCCTGTGATGCTGGTGTTAAATCAATGGGCTCTCGCAGCGCATAGACAACCCCGGCCTCTTCTCTCTATACCATGACATACCAAATATTAAATTACAACGCCGTCATCCACGAGCAGAGAGAGAGAGAGAGAGAGGGGAGGGAGGGAGAGTGAATGGACAAAAACAGAGGGATGGAGAGAGGATGGGAGAGAGAAAGAGAGCGGATGAACAGAGTAAGATGGAGCATGAAGAGATTTGGATTAAAAGGAAAGCATTGAAATGTCAGGCGTAGGAGATGTGGTAAGAGGCAGTACATGGAGGTGAGAAAGTGGTGCAGACAGAAATAGAAAGAGACCACATGGTTGATTAGCAGAGCGTAGCTGGATGTGACATGTCGGAGAAATGCTGTTCTTTTGGAGGCAGAGGCTCAGAAAACGTTATGTGAGAGATCTTCTTATATTTCCCTTATTAAAGGAGATATGATTTAACAAGCCCCAATCATCATACTGAGTTGTGAGTTGGCTCACGCCAGCGTGGGGGTACCAAATAGTATATTGGCTGGAAATAATACTTTAGCAGATAAGTGATGTGGTTTATGTATTACAATCACAAAGAAGCTGCTTCAGCAGCCGATATCGCTAGTGATGCTGCTGCCACTGCTCTGCAATCAAATTCACAAAGTCTGCCTAAGGTTGAAAGGGAAATCTGACAAGCTGCTTCCAAGAACCCCTATATGTCCCCTGTTTGATCGGTGAATAGACTGGTGCATACATACCGCTGCAGTTATACCCTGAGTTTATGGTAAACGTAGATCCCCTTCTAGAAACCCGGGGAACTGCCAATGTGCCAATTTAGTGAGCAAGAGAGACATCGAACGGCACAAAGAAATGGAAAGAGACTGAGACAGAGGGAGAGAACGAGAGAGAGAGAGAGAGAGAGAGAGAGAGAGAGAGAGAGAGAGAGAGAGAGAGAGAGAGAGAGAGAGAGAGAGAGAGGGAGAAGGGGTAGGAAGGGATAATAACTGGAGGATGTGCGCAAGCAGGAAGGGAGAAGAGTGATGAAAGCTGCCAGCGAGGGGGCGGCGGGGAGGGCAAAGGGTGGCGATCTCTGCGTCGCACAAGGCAAGTGAAGTGAGGATCACAGTGTGACTCTCCGGATGGAACAAGGCGAGGCGACCTGCCTTGGCGTCCGCCCATCACACGCTCATCATGGCTGGGTCGCGGATTTGTGCGATGTGCTGCCAAGCATTGTAGTGATATCGTTAGCGTCTTGCACCCTCTTCTTTTCACGTGGACAAATGAGCGTTTGTTGGTCATGAAGAAATAATAATTCAATATACGATGCTTGTTCACTCTGGCTTTATTAAATGACTTACACAGAACAAGTTGTTATGCTCCACTTTAACACATTTGTCTACGGATTACATGCCCGTAGATGTCTGTGCGTGTAATTTGAAGACAATGTGAATAGGCGGTTTAGTGGGTTCAATTTTCTTTTATTGACAAAACGGGAGCCAACATTGGTCAGCTGTGTGTTAGCATGTTTCAAGCTTCTGAATAGATAGGTTGGGCAGAAACACAGTGAGAGTTAACTGGTTCTACTGGGCTGTTGAGCCAGCCATTACGGAGAAGTTAATGCCATGCCAACAGTTTAGAGGAAGCAGAAAATATTTCTGCCAAGAATTAATAGGTGTATGATATGACAGCAGAAAGGAGTTCAGACGGCGAAATAGGAGCTTTTAATGTTCTAGAAACAGTATAACATGGCCATGGATGTAGTCATTACCAACACTAAGTAATATCCAGAGATATTTGAGCATGTCATTTAGCTCAATTGCCCCGCAATAAAAGAAAGCTTGTGGTAAGTGAATTGCCTTTTATAATTTTGAAATATAAAAAAGATATCCGTTCCGATGAAAAACTTTGAAAACCGTTTTCATAAACACTTTCCCAATCCAAAAGCGGAGCAGTGGGGCTTTTTCTGTTTCTGAAGCGCTTCTGAAATGCTGCTAGTTAAATTCCGGTTTGACATTCAGCACAGAGTTAACGGTGAGGGCTCTGAGTTTGCAGCAGGACGAGCAGAAGCAGCAGAAGTCGTCGGCTTCAGTTCAGCGGGGTTTTATAGACGCTTCCTCTCCCTCTGTGTCACTTTCGGTGATACATGATGATGAACAAAGAAACAGGACAGCTCTGTGACTTGTGCTTCTGCATTTTTTGGACTGCAATCGATGTCCACGGGATCGAATAAAAGTCTCTCCGTCGCTCGCTTTAGACTGAGAATAATATGAGAGTGAAAGTGAAAGCAGGAGGGGAGAAAAAACAATATTGTTTGTTGTTGTTGTTTTTGGAACTGCAATGCCTTGATGTTGACTTAATTATATCCATGTAGGATAACCCACGTTTAATGATGTTTAAGTCTCACAGAATCGTGGTTCCAGCATGAAGGGAGAGATTGAAAAAGATAAGCCACTAAACCTACAGTACATTGAGTAGGGCTAAGTGATGCAAATTAATATGCTCGCTGCTTTATTATTAGGCGATATTAAAGCTAACGTTACAATTACATATTTGTTGTGCTACCAGCGGTTTGGACTGGCTTCTGTTTCTACACATGGAGTGGTCAAAACTACACGATATAAAGTTGTATGGGTCTGAAATAAGTCAGACCCTATAGGTGTGGCCTCCTTACCATTCCGCCCATACCAATATAGACTGAAGATTTAACCGGTAAACCAGACCTCGTACGCTTGGCTTATTTACCATACCGCCCATACCAATATAGACTCAGGGTTTACCTGGATTCGGCAGATGCTTCATAAACCACCTCCAGAGTGCTTGTTTGTTTACCTTGTGTCTCTGACTAAACCAGGTGTTGATCCTTCACCACTCTCTGAGTCAAGCCTGTCATACCTAGCCCTGAAACCACGATACCACAGAGGATGAAACAGGCACATTGACGTGGGGGCGGGCTCAATGAGAACATCTCTTAACATACCCTATCTTCTTCTCGGTTTCACTGTTTCAAAGGTCGGAGAAGACAATAAGTAGGCTGTCAAAGGAAAGGAGAATATTCCATAGGAGTGGGGAATTTCTTATCTCAAAACCATGCCTACTATTATATATTTACTGTAGTCGTGAATAATGTTTCCCTCCTTGAAGGGTCCTAGATGTGCTTTCATTTCAACACTTTAATATCGCTTCATGCGAGACCCTGTGCCTCCTGTGACAGCTGCTGGCACCTGGTAAACAGGCGTTTGAACATGTTTTGACATCGTAAAGAGAGAGCCCACTGTGAGGGTGCGGGAAGAGGCCCACGTATGAGGTTTGATAGCATCCTGTCACGCCGCTAAGCGGGAGGAGATCTGAAGTGAAAGGAGATCGTTTTGAAGTCTATATCTTTGTTTTTTTTTGTTTACAAAAATAAAATTACAGTTAAAAGCACAATTGGCTCCCTTAGATTAGAATCATTTATTTTGGAAGCGGTTCCAGGCCACCGAATGCATCACCCACTAAGCAGTTCAGTCCGGGTGCCAATTAAGAAGATCCAGCCTGCCGTCCACGCGTTGACAGGACATTGGGAAGCTTGCCCACAGTGGATTCATGCTTGGCTCATGAGCACTAGAAGCCCTTGGGTTCTCTGCACAAAACTCTCGGATGGCATCAAGCTACACGTCCAGACTTCAGGGGAACATGTGTTAAAGGAGTGTTTTGAACAGGCAGAAACACTCGACTAACGAAATGGGCAATCTAGAGATCACACTGCATCTCTTTTACAGTCGCCATTTTGTGGTGTTTACAAAAAGGCGTACAATTTTTGGTCTGTGAACGAAAGAAAATGTTACTGTTATCCATGTGTGATTCAATCCAGATAATCACTCCCTTCCAACTGGTTGGAAGATATAGTGATTTAGTTCTGAGAATTGAATCTAAAATCAAAAATTCACATATCAATATTCATAACCGCTTCACGGCCACAGGAGACCTCTCCGCTGTGCCTTCGATGGCCGAGCACACAAGTTCCCCTCCCTGCGGGCGGCCTTGGCTCGGAGACTCACCGCTAAATGTGGCGAGGCTGTGATAGGATGCAACTTCAAAAGCAGGAAGTGTGCAGCTAGTCGACTGGCTTACAGGCCACCGGCCCCATAGGGACGCAGTCCACCGGCCCTCAGTCGGCCAGAGGAATCATCGACACGAGGTCAAGTGCGCCGGCTCAAACGCGCTCATGCGTTCCGTCCTGCCAGACGCGGTGCTGGACTCCGATGTGAAGTTGGCCGGCCCTATCTCTGTCCAGATCTCGTCCGACACTTCAGATCTTCGGTGGGCTGTCTCAGGCCCTGTCAGCTCAGACGTTCGGTCCTTTGCTTTGCCAGAACGCTCCGAGGCTACGATGGCGGCGGCGGTGGCGGCGGCTGAGCCTCATGTCTCGCATCTCAGCATCTTAACAGGCTAGGACGTTCAGAATGTGCTTTCCCTCAAAACGCCGCAGTCATGCAAAGGACAGACCACCGCGAGCGGACTCAGCGCGTCGACTGGATGATAGTGCGCAGCGATTCCCCCTGACCGCCACAGGGTGGATCACCCGGCTCTGTCTGCGATAGGACAAGGGCGATGGGAGCTGGACAGCGGCCTAGACAAGGCCCTCATAATGATACCGTGCCAGAGCTGTTCACACCGCGCTCTTCGCTCTGCAGCACTTTTCCTCCCCAGCGCCTCAGGGGACATTCTCTCCTGGTGGTGAATTTGAGCAACATGTCAGCGATAGCTTACAAGTCAAATCAAGAGCCCCCCGGGGGAGAGCGATTACACCCCTCAATCACACGGTGAAGATTGATTGCTCTTGTGTGCGTTGAGCAAGAGATTGGCCCGTTGCTGCTGATTGGGCGGCGTGATGTTCTCTCATGGATCTGTCACTGCCGTGGTCGTGCGGGCCGTGGTTCACATAGCACCCTACTGTTCACCAGGCCTCTCCTGTGACCTGGTGGGTCTTTCTTTAAGCCGAGCACCACACTAGGATGGCAGGCGCCGCCCCCCCCCCCCCCCCCCCCCCCCCCCCCCCCACCCAACCAATCCCCCCCCCCCACCAAACACGTCAGGCGGCGAGGTCGGCCGGAGCTCATTGATAAAGACACCGTCTCGCTGGCTGCCACCGTCAACTATCCACACCGTGCTGGGAAGGGCAGTGTGTGTGTGTGTGTGTGTGTGTGTGTGTGTGTGTGTGCGTCTGTGTGTGTGTGTCTGTGTGTGTGTTTGCGTGCACCAGCCCTCGCTCTGAGAGGAGGTCCCTCGGGTCCGACTGTCTGTGTAAGACGTGACAGAGGCGACAGCCACGGCTCTCCATTCCACCCGTCCCCCCACACCCCCCCCCCCCCCCCCCCCACACCCCATTCTGCCCTTTTACTTCACCCAACCATGCATCAGCCTCCTCCCCCATCCCTCTCCCCCTGCTTGTCTCTCTGTCCGCAGTGCTGCGGCTGCACCATGGCACCTGCACAGAGAGAATTCCAATTTCCCCCGGTACACACAAACAGCTAGGACCCCGAGTGACGCCGCGGGAGACGTATTTACATCGAGGTTTACGCTGTGAGGATGATCCCGCCGTTGTCGCTTGGGAAATACATATGGGAAACACAACGACGGACACGCACGAGTGTACGAACGCACGCTTGCACACGTGTTGCAGCACACACAGGTGTCTCGTTAAAGTCTCCTGCTCTGAATTCATCCCGTTTTCGATCACGTGTGCCCTTTTTAAAACACATGTGGAGACACCCACACGCACATACTACCACCCACACAAACAAACACACACAGACACACACACACACACACAAACAAATGAACACGAGCACAGACACAGGCGCTTGCTCAGTGAATGCTTAAATATCTTCTCCATCTTGCGCCACTCGGCGGGTCTTCTGTCAATCTCTGAGAGTAGAGGGTAACACATGCACAATGAAGCTCATGAATTATCAGCGCAGCCTGAATGTCAGCCAGCTGACCCGTGCGTGTATCCATCATTCTCATACATGAAAATGTCAAAAGATCATCTCTCACTCCGCCGGCCGCCCTACGAAAAAAGTGTGCGAGAGAAATATATAAAATCCCTTTGGGCATGATATCATTTATCCAAATAACAAACGTGGAAAAAAAATAAAATCAAACGTGGGATTCATGTCGCAAAGGTGAGCCGTAGACCTAGCCGGTCGGTTTGGATGCACCGCACACAACATCTAGCGCGTCGAAGGCGAACCGAAGGCGGGGGGGGGGGATGATTCCATCATCTCTCGCTCGCCTCGTAACTTAAACCTGAGCGGCCCCTCTGCCAACTATATTTCATTTTGTAATTCCGAAGCGTTTTTTTTTTTTTCTCACCCCTTCAACTTTGAAAGACAACAGTGCCTGTTCATCACGACTCGCTCGTAATTATGTGAGCACGAGCCTCTCTCTCTCTCTCTCTCTCTCTCTCTCTCTTCTCTTTCCGCTGGGCCGAGCGTGCGTCTTTGTGTTCATTACCACCCACCACGCACATCACCGCTCTGCCAATAGCCGGGGAGCGTGTATCAATAAACGTCCAGCGCTTATGATGGAGCTGGAGGCCGGTTATTGGCTGCCTCATAATCAGTATTCACGGCGGCGGCTTTTGGCCTGCCGTCCCTCGGAAACTTGGGAATAAAGTGTTAGATTGATATGTAAAGGGAGGAATGCTTAAGTACAATGGAGTCCGTGTGTACGTACGAATGGAATGAAAATATAAACCGGGAGTAATCCTCTCTTCTTTGTTCTGTTGCAGTCGGACGGTAAACATGGGACACACCGTCTCTGAGTGAAGAGATTCAACTGAATGACTGTAGTGATAGGAGTAGCACAATTAGTATTTGAATGTGTTGTATTAGTAGTAGTAGTAGTAGCAGTAGTAGTAGAAGTGGTAGTAGTAGCAGTAGTTGAAGTAGTAGTAGTAGCATTAGTAGTATAGTAGCAGTATTTTTAGTAATAGTGGTAGTGGTGGTAGCAGTAGTAGTACTAGTAACAGTATAGTTGTAGTAGTAGTAGTAGTAATAATAGTAGTAGTAGTAGTAGTAGTACTAGTAGTAGTAGCAGTTGTACTAGCTATCGTAGCATTAGTAGTAGTACTAGAAATAGTAGTAGTAGCAATACTACCAGCAGAAGTACTATTTGTAGCAGCAGTAGTAGCAGTTCTAGTGTAGCATTAGCAGTAGCAGCAGCAGTACTAGTACTTGTAGCATTAGTAGTAGTAATAGTAGTACTAATAGCAGTATTAATAGTAGTACATTTA
>NC_044050.1:28045981-28048481 GCF_902167405.1 Gadus morhua | reverse complement strand
GAGGACAACAACTGTGAAGATAATCGTGGCGATGATGATGACGATGCAGACAACAACGATGAAGACGACGATGATGATGATGGGAAGACAAAAATAAAAGGCATAAATGGGAATGTCTAAGAATAGGCCACATTACTCCAGGAGAGAGCTGCAGGCGGCGAACCCAGGAGGGGCTGCTGGGAAGTGTAGTCCACGGGAGTGGAATGGAGAGGGAAAAGAGAGAGTGAGAGTAGTGTGGTTGGGCAGAGTGAGCAAGGCACTTTGGGCTAATGGCCTGTTGCCTAGGCTGACATGGAGTATACAGTAATCTTTGTGGGGTTTTATAGGATTAACTGTTCAATAGCACTTCTGTAGCTTTTTACAACTCCACACGGGCTCTATTTATTAAACAGCCTCTGAGAGGCACATCGCGGATAGCATCAGCCTTTCAAATCATTTAGGAGAGAGAGGCAGGTAAGTGTTCTGGAGCTGAACGCTGTCCCTTACAGTCGTGTCGACTGGAGGGGAAATGGGCTTCAGTGGGGGAAGTTGCAGAATTACATTACTTGAAGGACCCCGGATGTGTTTAGGAATTCTAATAAACATGGTCATAATACGAAATACAGCCGTGCATTGTCCACGTCTGGTGTGTGCACACAATTGTGTTTGGTTCGTCGGTTGATTTGTGTGTGTGTGTGTGTGGGTGGATGTGTGTTTGTTCATGAAAGTGTGCACCTTTTCCTTTTTTTGGCAGCACATATGTGTAACTGCTTTTTGCTTGAAGACAGTTGCCATGGTGACGGTGCTAAACGTTCTGTTTGTGTGTCTCCTGAATAACATATTCCATAGCCTAATATCGTGTTTTGGTGTATAGGCTGGGGTAAGGATGTCTGATAGTCTAAATGTACTCGCACAGGGCCGGGGTATGTTGACTGTGGGCTACATTCAATTTAGCTGTGTGTGAATAAATATAGAATAATATGAAATATATGTAGGACATTCAATATGTTTACAGAGGCAGTTGCAAAAAATATGGCTCATATAACACAAGGAGAGAGTGAGAGGGAGTAGGATATGGAGAGAGGGTATGATATGGAGAAAGAGAGAGGGAGAGAGAGAGAGAGAGAGAGAGAGAGAGAGAGAGAGAGAGAGAGAGAGAGAGAGAGAGAGAGAGAGAGAGAGAGAGAGAGAGAGAGAGAGAGAGAGAGAGACTAGGAGAGACTAGGAGAACTAGTACAAGCGTAAGTATATCCATGTTGAGACAGCCCCCTCTGTGGTTGTAATCATTAAGGCTAATTGCTGTAGAACCACCAGCTTTTGTGAGCCACCCGTTTAAAAATGAACTGCTTCTGAAAACAAGGCTGGAAGATTCAGCCCTTGATGCATTCATTGCAAATATAATAAGACCGGACCTCGTTTGACGTCCAAAGTCATGGTAAATGGGAAAGGCAAGATAGAGAAAGAATAGGGAAAGAATACAGACAACAGAGATGGCGAACAGAAAGCTGCAGAAAATGAATCAAATGGTAGAATCTACAAAAAGGATAAAATTGTATCTGGTGACACGGTATTGAAAGTCTGCCTCTATGCTCCCATTATAACAGCTCACAGTTATTTTTTTAAGAGCTAACATTGCTGACGAGACCCCAGCGTTGGGCTTCATCCAGAGAGGCTCTAGTGCCATCTTTTGGTGGCGATAGGTACTGCTTCAAACACTGTGTCACGAATCTTTTCGAAAATAATGAATAGAACTGGCATACGTTTACTTACTCAGATGTGAACTAAGATGAAGAGACAGGCATATATGGATCAATTATGTTTTAACAAATGCGGACAAAATACTCCCAAGTCGAATGGTGTGTGGTAGTTGTGACAGTGTGTGTATTTGTGTGTGGGTGCGGGTGGATGTTTGTGTTTGTGTGCTTGCGTGTGTTTCTGTAGGTGGGTGTGTGCCTGTGAATGACAGTAGATGTGTGTGTGTGTGTGTGTGTGTGTGTGTGTGTGTGTGTGTGTGTGTGTGTGTGTGTGTGTGTGTGTGTGTGTGAGTGTGTGTGTGTGTGTGTGTGTGTGTGTTAAGTCTGGTTGTGTGTCTGACTGACAGTAGATGTGTGTGTGCGCGTGTGTGTGTGTATGCTCTCGGTCTAGTGATGTGTGTGACTGTGTGTGTGCTCGTGTGAGTGCATTTTAGCATGTGTGTGTACTAGGTCTGGTGATGTGTGCGACTAACAGTAAATGTATGCGTGCGTGAGTATTTTTGTGTGTGTGTTTGTGTGTGCTTGTGTGCATTTCTGTCTGAGTGTGTGTATGTGTTTCTGTCTGTACTTGCATCTTAGCATGTGTGTGTGTACTAGGTCTGGTCGTGTGACTGACAGTAGATGTGTGTGTGTGTGTGTGTGTGTGTGTGTGTGTGTGTGTGTGTGTGTGTGTGTGTGTGTGTGTGTGTGTGTGTGTGTGTGTGTGTGTGTGTGTGCGCATGTGTGTGTGTGTGTGTGTGTGTGTGTGTGTGTGTGTGTGTGTGTGT
>NC_044050.1:28028547-28040881 GCF_902167405.1 Gadus morhua | reverse complement strand
GTCTATGAGTGTAAACAATACAAAATGACAAAACCTCAAGTCTCTGTAAGAGTCTTTTCATGTCAATGTACAGAAGAACGTCCTTTTTCATCAACCACCTCAGAGCATCCACAAGATTCATCTCTCCCTCTCCCTCTCCCTCCCTCCCTCTCTCTCTCTCTCTCTCTCTCTCTCTCTCTCTCTCTCTCTCTCTCTCTCTCTCTCTCTCTCTCTCTCTCTCTCTCTCTCTCTCTCACTCTCTCTCTCTCTCTCTCTCCCCCCCTCTCGCTCTCACCGTCTCTCGGCCCTTGAGTCTATAGCACTAAGTGGTGGTAGCGTGACGGTGTTCATGTGTACGGAGCGCGGTTCAGTCTCACCCCCCCCCCCCCCCCATGAAGAAGAAGAAGTGACCTCGCCTCCGGCTCCGAGCAGCGGAGAACATTCACAGGCCTCAAGTCAAGTCAATGTCCTCAGGGGAACGGTTCTCCGGAAGAACCAGCTGTTCCTTCAGGAGCCCTGGCGAACGTCCTGCAGCAGCTTGTTGATCTCGTTGACCAGCTCGCTGGCGTCCATGCCGCCGCCGTTGCCGCCACCGTTGCCGCCGCCGCCGCCGCCGCATCCGCCGCCCTCACGGGGCCCGTCGGCCGCGGCGACGCGCTTAGCGACCCCGGGGTTGCACTGCTGGAAGACCCCGTCGAACTCGTCCTCCTCGTAGTTCTCGGGGATCTCCTCCATCGCCGGCAGCCATTTTAGGTGCGGGGGCTGTCCGTTGTTGGGGGCGTTGTTGTTGTTGGAGGAGGGCGAGGAGGCGGAGGGGCAGGTGGAGGACGGCGGGGGCAAACAGGGGGCGGCCGCGTGGTTACCGTTGCCGGGGTTCGTCAGGTAGTGGGCGTTGGCCGCCCAGGCCGCCACCCCGGGGGGGTAGACCGGAACCTTCCCGCCCGGCAACAGGCCCTTTCGGTTCTCCTGGGGCATGGCGTTGCTGTTGCCGTGGTTACCGCCGCTGCTCCCGCAGGCGGTGCCTCGCTCCGAGGTGGACGAGGAGTTGACGGGCGGCGGCCCGGGGGCGGGGCCGACGGCGGTGGCGGCGGCGGCTGCGGCTGAGGAGGAGGGCGGGGCCAAGGCGAGGGGCTCGCCGCAGTCGCTGTAGGCGTTGTTCCCGTTGGGGGGCAGCAGGCGCTGGAACACGTGGTTCATTTCCGTCAGCAGGGAACCGCCCATTCCCGGCGCCATCGCCCCGCACGCATCACTTCCTGCTCCGCCCATGGCCACGCCCACGGCCACGCCCGGCGAGACCTCCTCCTCGCTGCCCGACTCCTTGCCGAAGGTGGAGAAGCTCTTGCGGCGCTCGGATTCCAGGGAGGCCTGGTCGTCGTCGGCAACCTGCTGCTGGTGGTGGAGGAGATGGTGCTGATGCTGCTGCTGCTGCTGCTGGTGGAGGAGGTGGGACTGGGGCTGCGCCTGAGACTCCTCCCCTGGGATGTACATGTTGTTGCGGTAGTCGGAGGACGCCGGGGACGACAGAGGGGGCATCCAGCACTGGTCTGAGTGGCCCAGTACACGACACTCATCGGTGCACAGTCTCATAGCTGGGGGGAGAGAGGGAGAGAGAGAGGGGGGGAGGGAGAGAGAGAGAGAGAGGTTAGGATAAGGTTGCTTGCTGCCTCGATTGTACACAGAGCGCTTGATAAACGAGAGACGCAACCAAGGTATCACAGATGGTAAGAGCAATCCTGTAAATGATCATTTTTGCGTTGAAACAAAAGGGAAGGAAGTCTTTGTTGTTCATGTGTTTTGTTGTGTTTGGCGGCGTAGCGATTTTTCTGTTTTTTCTTTTTTTTAATACCCAATAGCAAAAAAAAAGACAATTAGCTCGGGGAGGTGTTGCTGATTATCTTCCGAGGGTTACACACGTCAGCAGTTAAATCGGGGGTTTATATAGTGTGACAGATTGCAATCTCCCGGCAAGGACAAATGAGAAGGGAGTCACCCAGGATGTTGTTGTCGTGTTTCAGCAAGTGTGACACGCCTGTGACCTTTAGTGTCTATTCAGCAATGAACTCGCGCTATACAATACATATATACTGTTTTTAATGTATACATTATACGTGTATAAATAAACTACCGTTCAAAAGTTTGGGGTCACCCCACTCACTTTTATTCAATACTTTTCTGCTGTGCTAACACAATTGCACAAGGGTTTTCTAATCATCATTAGCCTTTCAACACGATTAGCTCAACAATGTACCATTAGAACACAGGAGGTCCTGTGTAGATATTCCATTAAAAATCGGCCGTTTCCAGCTAGAATGGTCATTCACTACATGAACAACGTCTAGACTGGAATTTTGATTCATTTACTGTTATCTTCATTGAGAAAAACAGTGATTTTCTTCAAGAAATAATGACATTTCTAAGTGACCCAAAACTTTTGTGCATATATTCTTCACACAATATAAAACCACAGCACAGATGTTTGAAGTACTTTGCCGCCCGGCGTATATTGTTTTTTTAAAACAGGATCATTCCTCGTTTAAATTATGATTGCCTCCACCATTTTGGATGGAGATCTATGCATACATATCTGCCAAATCAGGGATGAGGGGGAAACCAGATTCCCTAAAGAGGAAACTCTTTAAGCCCCAGTTCAGTGGGTGGGCCGTGTTAACCACATTTCACAGGACGCACAAATGAAAGAAAGGACTTAATAGTTTGGCCCATATTCCTCTCCCCCACGCCACAACGCAACACAACACAACGCAACACAACACAACTCTAGCCAAGGGAGGATTTGTTTGTTGAGGTGCTGCTTAAACATGCCTCGAAGGGATAGCTGATCTAAATGAGGAGATCAAAATGAATTCAAACTATTGAGGAGCTAACTGGGATAATCCCCCCTGTTGGCACATTAGACTATTTTTTATCCCCTCTGCCCCTCAGTCTTTTTATAGTACAGCAAATGATGAAGAGGGGAAGAGAGGGAGGGAGGGAGGGAGGGAGGGAGGGAGGGAGGGAGGGAGGGAGGGAGGGCTGGGTAATGGGGGAGGGGAGGGTGTTTATATTAACACCGAATCGACTGCCTCCTCTTATGAAGTGTACAATAAGATGTCACATAAAATAGTACGAGGATAATGAGGACTAGGTAGAGATGAGTGAATAGAGAGGAGCACGCGGGGTTGGGATGAGACAATGAATGAAGGACAGGCAGTCAAATAGAGAGAGAGAGGATGAGAGAGAGAGAGAGAGAGAGAGAGAGAGAGAGGATGAGAGAGAGAGAGAGAGAGAGAGAGAGAGAGAGAGAGAGAGAGAGAGAGAGAGAGAGAGAGAGAGAGAGAGAGAGAGAGAGAGAGAGACAGAGAGAGAGAGAGAGAGAGAGAGGATGAGAGAGAGAGAGAGAGAGAGAGGATGAGAGAGAGAGAGAGAGAGAGAGAGAGAGAGAGAGAGAGAGAGAGAGAGAGAGAGAGAGAGAGAGAGAGAGAGAGAGAGAGAGGGGGGGGGAGACACAAGAAGCTAGGAGAGAAATAGGGAGAGAGGTAGTAAAAGAGAGAGAGGAAGAGAGAGAGAGGGGGAGAGAGAGAGTCAAGCATCAAGAGAGACAGAGAGAGAGAGGCAGTAACAGAGAGAGAGAGAGAGAGTTAGGAGTTTGCCACGGAGGCAGGCTTTGGGTCACAGAAACAGAGAATAAGGGGGAGGTATGGAGTGGGAGAGACGGGGAGAGCGATGGAGGGGGGGAGAGATGGAGAGGGAGAGAGACAGAGGGAGAGAGAGAGAGACAGAGGGAGAGAGAGAGAGACAGTGAGGGAGAGAGAGGGAGAGACAGTGAGGGAGAGAGGCATCATTCTAAAAGCAATTACTGTGAATTCTCCTCAGTTGAGACATGAAAGCGCACCACTGTCAATCACTGGGAGGAAAAAAAAAAAAAAGGGGAAAGGAAAGAGAAAAAAAAAGAAGGGAGGAAGAAGACAGCATCCTGAGACGCACGCGTCACACACACACACACACACACACACACACACACACAGACACACACACACACACACACACAAACAGCATCCTGAGACGCACGCGTCTGAGTGACAGGCGACTCATCTCCGCTCCAGGGAAGACTTTTCAGACGCATCTCTATCTTAGGGGCCGATAACACACACACGCACGCGCACACACACACACACACACACACACGCACGCACGCACGCACGCACGCACGCACGCACGCACGCACGCACGCACACACACACACACACACACACACACACACACACAAACACACACGCGCACGCGCACACGCACACGCACACGCACACACACACACACACACACACACACACACACAAACAAAGCCTGCACGCAAGGTAACCTCTTCTGGTGCGATAACGAGCGTGGAAATGAGGGCTGTGTGGAAGAATGGTGCTGAGCACAATGGTGGCTGTGTTGGTGACAGGCCGCATAGAAAAGGTGTGGAGCGAGAGAGTGACTGTGGGCAGACACCGTCCGCTGGCTGGGAGCTTTGAGGCAGGTAGCCGCGATGATGATGGAGGGTCTCCACGTTGGGTTGGCTGGAGCCCAGTTAAAGAGCCTCACTCTGAGGTTTGTCCAGGCCAGTGAGTCGCATGACGGAAGTTTGGTGAAACTGGATTTTTTCCCGTGAGTGAAAGTTTTGTGTTTCAGGGGGTTTCGGGGGAGAGGAAATCAATGCTGGGTGTATCGCAAGTCTTGGCTTTCTAATTACTTGTGTTGTCAGGGAGACTCGGCTAGAGTTTTCTTTTTGTTTCTGTGAAATGTAACCAGAAACCTCTGTGTTGTCCATGTGGAGGCGAATGATTGGCCAACAGAGGGCGCTAGGGTGAATTTGCCTATAGTCGATTAACATCAACTATGTGATATGGTGGATCCATAGAACCCAAAACCCCACCTTTAACCCATATGTTAAACCACACAAAGATATCATCTCAGCAAAGATTATATCGCAATAGTTACAGCATCAAAATTGTACCGGTACGTGTATCTCACATCGCATCGTGAGGACCTTGCCCGTTCCCACGCTAGATATTTAAGCCAAGACATTGATTTACCTGAAATAACTCCTGCTTCCACATTTCCATAGGTTATTAACTACTGAGTGGCAAATGCAGACCACAGGGACGTATGCTTCATCTGAATGCTGAAGTGTCAATCTCAATTTCCGTTCGTTCTCTTTGGCGCCACCGTTAGCTATAAGCGGTAATTGATCCCAGAGGTGTGAGCTGTGTCGCCCATCAATACCCAGTTTTTCACATTAATAATAAAACTAACTCAAGAACTTTCCTCAGGGAGGTCATTGGCTCAATCCCCACTCGGCCCTAGATGTAGGCTGAACAGACCTGTGTTTACATATGGCAGCATGGGGCTCAGGAGGTAAAGCGGGTTGGCTGGTAACCGGAAGGTTGCTAGTTTGACACCGGCTCGAGACTGTCGAGACGTCCCTGAGCAAGGCACCTCTCCCTAACTGCTCCTGACGAGCTGGCTGTCGCCTTGCATGGTTGACACCGCCTTCAACGTGTGAACGTGTGTATGAATGGGTGAATGTCAGACAATATTGTAAAGCGCTTTGAGTGGCAAATGGTAAGAGAAGCACATGTACAAGTATAAATGCAGTCCATTTACTTACTTACATGAAAACCTTAAAGATCCCAACTTTTAACCATGCAGTTTCACAGTTGTACACCCCTGTACATAAGGAGCGTTTGTTGTTCAGTGCAGGGCCGCTTACCTGGGTGGAGCCTGTGGTGCATCTCAAGGTGCAGCAGGTCAGAGAAGCCCTCTCCCAGTATCAGCCTGTCCACGGGGGACTCGCGGCCCATGTCATAGTCGCTGTCCCCGGCCTCGCTGTCCCCACGACCACTGTCCTTCAGGCTGAACTTGTCCATGTCCTGTAGTGCATATCTGGAGGGGAGAGAGCGTTAAAGATGCGTTAGAGTGAGCCACAGTAGCATTGGTGGTTCTGGATGGAGTTTATCCTCTGGTAGTTTAGTCCGTGGTTTGTATACGAGCTGAATGCGGGCGACGTAAAGATTTCTGTAATTCCGTGAGGGGAATCCAATTTGGCCGAGGATATTTATGATTGCTGTCAGGCTTTATAGATTGGTGAAGGCGAGCGATTTTGAAACCGGGGAGGGAACACAAATGTATGGGAAAAAGAGAATCTATGGTGTGTGAGTACTTGGGGCTGTTTTGTGAATCCATCTCATCTCAAGGTAAGCCCACGAGCGCCGCAGGTGGACTCGATCAATAAACATAGGAGAACCGCCTGTAGGTCTGTCAGAGGCCCTGTCTGCTGCCATGTGTTTATCAAGGTGATAAAGTAATGAGGGAACAGCGTGTAGTGATGGATGCCACCCTGAGAAGTGCTTATCAGCATGTTGTGTACTTCTTAGGCATCAGGAGCATGGATTGAAACTTCTAGTTTCGGATTCCTAGACAAATGAGCCGCGCGCTCTCAGAGTGATACTGGGTATGGTAACGAGGGAGATGAATGCATTCACACAGTCGTCTAGAACAATGATTTCCACAGGGTTAAATCAAAAGTTGAGTTTCACGACAGGTTTTGTTGAGGAATGAGGTACACAATGATAAACAAGGGGTTCAAAGTAAAAAAAAAAAAAAAAAAATCTAGTTTTTTGCGGGGGAGATTTTCTTTTTGGGCGGGAGGGTGGGTGGGTTGGAAATTACCTGTAGCTGCGGGAGTATTTGTTGCCACGGAAACTGGGTCTGGGCTGGTACTGGCCCTGATGGAGCATGGACAGAAGCTGTGAGACTTGCTATATCCAAAATAAAATAAAATAAAAAAAATAAAATAAAAAGAACACAAAAGGGGGATGAATGAGAGATGGGAAAGAAAAAGACAAAAAGAGACATGAAAAAATTGACAAAATAATGGATAAGCAAGCACAAAATGGATGATGGGGGTGGCAACTGGAAATGAACGAGACAAAATGGATGATATTAAAACAAATCGAGGAGGGGGGAGGCTAGAGGAATTTGAGGACGTATGACTGAGGGGTGATGATGGTTATGATGGGAGTAATGGTGACAGGGTGTAAACAAGGTAAAGACACACATAATGATCCACAGTATTAATGAATATCAGTTAGCTCCGCAGGATGACTTGGAGTTGGGCACTGTCAGATAGGTAATTAGCACATTTGCCAGACAGTAATGGGAGTATCTGAATTCCAAAAATGATACGTGTGTTTGTGCGTGTTTGTCCATAAATGTCAGTGTGAGTGTAGCTATGACTGTGTGAAGGTGTGCCTCATTATGTGTGTGTTTATGTGTGTGTGCGTTCATCTGTCTATGCTCGCATGTGGGTTTGTGTGTGTACGTGTGTGTTTGTGTATGTGTGCGTGCATGCCTGTGTGTGTGTCTGTATTATAAGTGTGTTTGTGTGTGTCTGCGTGCACGTGTGTGTGTGTGTGTGTGTGTGTGTGTGTGTGTGTGTGTGCGTGTGTGTGTGTGTGTGTGTGTGTGTGTGTGTGTGTGTGTGTGTGTGCGTGCGTGCGTGCGTGCGTGCGTGTGCGTGCGTGCGTGCGTGCGTGTGTGTGTATGCTGCACAGATAAAGGTAAACATACCTCCACTGGGGGCGTGGTGTGGGTCAGCTCCAACGCAAAGCTCTCTGGGATGTGATTGGACGAGATCGTCACCAGGCTGTTCAACGATTGCCTGCTGTGGTGACTCTGCCTGCTTCCCATTGGCGCTCGGTCCAAGGGGGGCGTGGTCAGAGGCGAGCGATGGTGCGCCCGGATCGGCAGGGTGCCGTTGACGGTGGGCACCAGGGTGATGTCCCCCTTGTGGATCTGCCGCGAGGGCTTCTTGGGGTGGTGCTGGTGGTTTGACTCCGCCACGCGGCAGTTGTACGAGTTCCTCGTCTCCTTCTTCTCCCGGCTGCAGCGGGCGGCGAACGCCACCATGATGACCAGCAGCAGCGCGCAGATGGCGCCCAGCGAGATGATGATGATGAGGGAGGCGTCGAAGGAGGACTCCCCCGGGTCCATCACCTGCACGTGGTTCTCCATGTTCTCGTACAGCGTGATCTTCAGCACGGCCTTGGCGCTCAGGCTCTCGCTGCCCTGGTCCCGCACCAACACGGCCAGCTCCGCCCTCTCGCGGGGGAAGCCCTCCAGGCTGGCGTTGGCGTGCACCTCGCACGTGCGCGGGTCCATGATGAAGAAGCCCTCGTCGTTGCCCCCGGCGATGGAGCAGATGAGCTCGGCGTTGACCCCCGTGTCGCGGTCGGTGACCCTCAGGGCGGTGACCAGGTGGCCCGCCTCGGTGAACTTTGACACGGGCACGTCGGCGGTGAAGTTCCACAGCTGCGGGACCACGATGGCGGGCGGGTTGTCGTTCTCGTCCAGGATGTTGAGGGACACGGTGGCGTTGCTGGAGAGCGCCGGGGAGCCGGCGTCCTTGGCCTGCACCACGAAGGAGATGTGGCTGACGTCCTCGCGGTCGAAGGTGCGCAGGGCGTAGATGGCGCCGTTGGACGGGTCGATGGTGACGTAGGTGGAGATGGAGCTGCCGTGGATGTTGTTCTCCACGATGGAGTAGCTCACCTGGCCGTTGGCATTGAGGTCGGCGTCGGTGGCCACCAGCGAGTAGAGGTACGCCCCGGGCGCGTTGTTCTCCGACTTGAAGATCTCGTAGCGGCCCTTCTCGAAGCGCGGCGGGTTGTCGTTCTCGTCGGTGACGTGCACCGTGAAGTGCTTGATGGTGGAGAGGCTGGGGGTTCCCCGGTCCTCCGCCACCACCGTCAGGCTGAACTCTGACCTCTTCTCGCGGTCCAGGGACACGTTGGTGAGGATCAGGTAGTTGTTCTCGTAGGTCTTCTGCAGTTTGAAGTAGCCCTGGCCGTGCAGTTTGCACACTATCTCCCCGTTTAGTCCCGAGTCCATGTCCTCCACGCGCACCAGAGCCACAAAGGTATCCAAAGGGGAGGCCTCGGATAAGTAGGCCGCGTCTTCCTTCCCCTGGGAGGACATGAGGTTGATGCTGATGTCTGGCTTGTTGTCGTTCACGTCTCCCACCTTGACCAGGATCTTGCAGTGCGCAGGCATGGAGTTCGGCCCCATGTCTTGCGCTTGCACGTCGATGTCATACGAGCTCGCGGTCTCATAGTCCACGCGTCTGATCAGGGTCATGTGACCGCTGTCTGGGTTGATTTTAAACGTGTCTAATATTTTACCAGACACGTGACTGCTGAAGGAGTACACTATCTTGCCGTTGGTCCCCTCGTCCGCATCGGTGGCGTTTAGGTTGATCAGTAGTGTGCCAACAGGTGCGTTTTCGGGTAAGTTAATGATGTATGACGACTTGTCAAAAATAGGACTGTTATCATTGGAGTCCGCAACACTGATTCTGAGGAGGGTCGAACCTGTTCTTGCGGGAACGCCCTTATCAGACGCGGTGTACTGGAGTTCGTAACCCGCCCGCACCTCCCGATCCAGTTCCTTCAGCACCACCAACTCCGCGTATTTGGCGCCGTCGGTCCTGGACTGGATGTCGATCTTGAAGAAATTGTTTGGTTCCAACGCGTAACTGTACAGGGAGTTTTCCCCAACGTCCGGGTCGGTGGCGCTGTCCAGGGGAATGCGCGCTCCCACCGCCGCGCTCTCGGATATCTCGATGGGGATAATGGAGCGGGCGAACTGGGGCGTGTTGTCGTTGATATCCAACACCTCCACCTCGACGTGGAAGAGCTGCAGGTGCTCGGTTGGGAGGGTCAGCACGTCGAATTGGATGGAACAGTTAAGGTTCTTTTCGCAAAGTTTCTCGCGGTCGATTTTGGTCTTGATGCTGATCTCTCCGTCCGCCTCGCGGACCGCCAGCAAAGACATGCTCCCTCGCTGCATCGCCCTGAAGCGCAGAGACACCGTGTTGGGAAGTTTGGCCAAGACATCGGCAACGTCGTCTTTCAAACGGGCGATCACTGTGCCTGCTTTTTGTTCTTCATAGATCTGGTATTTCAGCGTCTTGCCGCTCGCGAGGGACGCGATGGCCAAAAGCACTATAACTTTCCACATCGTACTACAAAGTCCTTCCATTTTTTTTCCTCACAATAATGTTTTCACCAACAGCAAAAAATAATGAAACGAAAACAGCTCTGCCTATGAGAAGTCCAATTTTCAAACGAGCATCAATTCCTCTGGAAACTTGGGAAATGCCGTGCGCTCCGATTTGGAGATCGCATTTCCTTTTTACGCGGATCGAGAGAAAATACGCATAAAACGGGATCGCTTTAAATCATGCCGTTTCTATCTGCTTCGCTCGTTTCCATTTGAAGAAATGTCCGCTCTTTCTGCATGCACTTCTTCTCACGAATCCGCTCAACAATTCTGTGGCGCACAGCCCCGATGCTGTTGAGACTGAGCTCCGATCTCTGCGCTCTGCTCACTGAACTCACTGGGTTGGCTCTGTGCTCGCGGAGCGTTCACTTTCTCCTCCTACTCTCTCTCTCGCTCTCTCTCGGTGTCTCTCAACCTCCCTCTCCCTTCTCACTCTCACTCCCTACCCCTCCCTCTCACTCTCTAGCCCTCCCTCTATCGCTGTGTGTGTGTGTGTGTGTGTGTGTGTGTGTGTGTGTGTGTGTGTGTGTGTGTGTGTGTGTGTGTGTGTGTGTGTGTGTGTGTGTGTGTGTGTGTGTGTGTGTCTCTCTCTCTCTCTCTCTCTCTCTCTCTCTCTCTCTCTCTCTCTCTCTCTCTCTCTCTCTCTCTCTCTCTCTCTCTCTCTCTCTCTCTCTCTCTCTCTCTCTCTCTCTCTCTCTCTCTCTCTCTCTCTCTCTCTCTCTCTCTCTCTCTTTCTCTCTCTTTTTTTGAGGAGGTCCCGTGGCACGCTGGCTCCCCAAAAATAACCCGCCTCAAACAAACCAGCCGTATCACCCCCTCTCTTCTTTCTTCTCTACGCGTACAGGCGCACAAAACGCTTCGCATAAACACACAGCTCGGCCAATCAGAGACCCACTAGACTCGGGGGGGGGGGGGGGGGGGGGGGGGGGGAAAGAGAGTGGGTTGTAAAAAACTGCACCCTTTGGGTCTCACTCTCGCTACTTGTGGCCGGGGAACGAATGATGATGCGCAATAAGGTCGACGACGAAACTCCGGACAGACTTCGCGGCCAAACACGGTCGTAGAGGTTTCCAAAGACGCATCAAACCAAACGCAGCCTACTGCACCCATCAAGTATCGAAAATCTGCTTGCTGTTGCGTCCTGTTCTTCTCTTCGTACAAGAAATCCAGAAGACAAAAACCAGCGTGTTTATTAATAGATCAAATGCATGTACGGTCAACCCTTATCATTTGGGTTTCATGCTTTATCCCCAAGAGAGCGACCTGATCCCCCCAACTTAGGCGGGACTGCAGTGGTTTAACGTTTACTTGTCACCCAATCTCGTTTGTCAAGGGTTTTGCGTCATATTTTCTCACACATATGCATCTGCCTCCTAATCTGTTGCCGGCTACTTACGTGCGTAAAGCGGTTAAGCTGCGCGGCGAATCGCCGTGAAAGAAAGCGGCTATGATGAATGCTTTTAAAGAGTTGGTCACGCCGGAGAACAGCCTCTGTCCTCCGGCACCGTGTTGTTGAATATCACTCACAGCCTGGACGTTGAGTCCATCATAGTTTACACATCCATGCACAACTCGTCTTATTTCTGAACCGAAACACACACACACACACACACACACACACACACACACACACACACACACACACACACACACACACACACACACACACACACACACACACACACACACACACGCACACACGAACATGCACAGGCACGCATATTCAAGCGCACACAAAAACACTCCCAGGCATTCACACACGCACGCACGCACAAACACACACACACACACACACACACACACACACACACACACACACACACACACACACACACACACACACATACACACACACACACACACACACACACACACACACACACACACACACACACACACACACACACACAAGCAGATATTCATACAGGCACATAAACACACACACGCAGACACACACAAACACTCACATGCACACATACACACGCATTCACACAGACAAAACAACCAAAACAAAATATCAATGTAGGCTAGATGTCGTTTTACATATCATTTTGAGTTATACTATTTGTATGAATGTATCAGCACACATTCCAAGATACCACATCCTTCGAAAGGAGGAATAAAGCAAAAACAAATCACTTTGTATTATTTTGTATTGTTTGCCAAAAAAGCTAATTAACTTATCCTACAAAAGGGACTTTTCCATTCTCCCTCAAGGCAGCACATCTGCAAAAAAACTTTTGTTCGTTTTGGTTGC
>NC_044050.1:28013547-28026047 GCF_902167405.1 Gadus morhua | reverse complement strand
TGACACATTACGCACATGACGTGCTGCCTCAAGACCGAATCTGGATCGGCTTTAAGTGGAAGAACATCCTTCAGCCATTTGGGGGGCAAGGCCAATTTTGTGCATTGTGTGTACACAAGGGTACATTCATTGTACGTGTGGATCGTTACTCAAAGCACGTTTTGGCCATGAGCTCCCTCAATTCTACCACTGTAAGTCTGTCCTATATCTTTGTGTGAGTCCTATATTGTATATGCAATCGTTTTTACGATAATTCAACACTTTAGTGAACCATTTAGTATTTTTAGCAAGCCAACTGTCAGTCGTCCAACAGTTTTAGCTCTGAATGCCTAAGGGCAGATTCATTATTGCAAAATATTCATTATGAGCCTAATATGATTAATATTTCATTAGTCAACTTGTGAACCTACTCATGAGAGCTGGGTTCGTGAATGTAAGGTGCTTATGACCTAGATTTGAAAGCTTACTAGATGTGTTTTTTGTGTCGCCGCTGGTTACCAAAGGGGTGAACAGGGGGAGAGGAGAAGAGCTAACCGAATTACCACGACAACTGACCGACCAATCGACTGGCCCAACGAACAACAGCAACCGACCATCTAACCAATCGCATTCCACTTGGACTGCAAAACAATTGCCCTCTGGGTTTCAATAAAGTTTGAACTTCAACATGAATAGCCTACCTAACTGGCCAACCAATTATAAAAACCTTTGCCTCACCAATTTGAATGCCATTGTCTAGAAATGCATTTCTGCCAGTATCAATTTATGTGTGTGTGTGTGTGTGGGGGGGGGGGGTGTTTGTGTGTGTGCGTTTTTGTGTGTGCGTGTGGTTGGGGTGGTGTATGTGTGTGTGTGTGTGTGTGTGTGTGTGTGTGTGTGTGTGTGTGTGTGTGTGTGTGTGTGTGTGTGTGTGTGTGTGTGCGGTCGTGTTGTGTGTGTGTGTGTGTTTACATGATGTTGATCCATTAACGACCTCCGTCAGTTCATGGCTGATGAGTGACAGCTAATTTGTTTGCCGGAGATTAGTGTTTTAGACAGGGAATTGTGTGCGGAAATACATCACTGCAGCAATTGAGAAATTGGTCCCATTTGGCATGACTTCCTTGAGACAGAAGATGCATTTTAACTAAGCAATGAGGACAGGGCTAAGCTCATCTCATGAACTCTCCCATCCTCCAAGGCCATTTATTATAAACAGGCCATCGAGTTGGCTTCTTAAACATGACACCAGACACATTGAACCGGCGGATTTCAATGCCAAAGTTAGCACATACGATGGGGCAGCTGCTGGCAAGCTTTGGTGTACTATTTTGATTTATGCGTGCTTAGAGCCCCATTTGTCGGTATTATGTTTTAAAGTTTGAAGTCTTTTGAATGCTTCAGGAGAGTTGAAATCAGGATCTAAACTAAAACAACAACTATCTTGAATGATTGATGAGTTATATCATTATTTATTCGCAGAAAGTCGGACAAAACCACTAGATGCTGGACGGCACAATAGAAAAACACATTCAGCCGTGCAGAATTTTAAATCACTCTGTATTTGGCAGGGTAACAAATGCACCAACGCACACACACTGACACTGACACACACACACACACACACAAAAAACACAAACCGACACCCACACCTTCACACACACACACACACACACACACACACACACACACACACACACACACACACACACACACACACACACACACACACACACACACACACACACAAGCACACACACACACACACACACAGAAGCACACACACACACACACACTCATGCCTGCACAAAGGTGAGGCCTCTCTTACCCAGACTCTCTGGCACACAGAGCTCCCAGGTGAGTGTGGGCTCTAGTTAACGGAAGCCAGAGAAAAAGTGTTGGTCTGATGTCTGGCCTGCGGTACACAATGCCCCTCTTGTTCTGACCGCTTTCCAATATCAACAACGTGCATTGATTAAAAGGTAGAAACAACAACAAGCCTGCTGTAATAACACAGGCCAGCCATACACACACGGCTTTGTTTCCAGCCGAGACATCCATTACACTCCTGGCTCAAATGCGCCGATGGGTGTTGGTGTGTGTGTTTGTCTGTGTGTGCGTTAAAGTGTGTCTGTGTGTGTGAGTGTGGGCACATGGTTGCGTGTGTGGGTAGGTGTGCGTGTGTGTGTGTGTGTGTGTGTTTGAGAGTGTGTGAACATGGTTGTGTGAGTGTGTTCTTCGTTCATTTGTGTGTGTGTGTGTGTGTGTGCGTGCGTGCGTGTGTGCGTGCGTGCGTGTGTGAGTGTGTGTGAGTAAGAGTGTGTTCACAGTTGTGTGATTGTGGTGCATTTGTGTGTCTCAAATCTGTCAATTTTTCATATGTGTGTGTGTGTGTACATTGTGTTATGTGAATGTTCTTTCCAACATGTGTGTCTGTATATAAGTGAGTGTGTCTTCACAGGTGTGTGAATGCAATGCATTTGTTTGTCTCAAGTCTGTCCATTTAAACGTGTGTGTCAGTGTGTGTGTGTGTGTGTGTGTGTGTGTGTGTGTGTGTGTGTGTGTGTGTGTGTGTGTGTGTAAGTGTGTGTACATGGTTCTTCATTCATGTGTTTGGGTGTGTGAGTAAGTGAGTGGGGCTTCACGGGTGTGTGAATGTGGCGCATTTGTGCGTTTCAAATCTGTCCATTTAAGTGTCTCTGTGTGTGTGTGTGTGTGTGTGTGTGTGTGCGAGTGTCTGTGTGTCTGTGTGCGCTGGTCTTTGTCCACCCTCATAAAACAGTGTCCCCGTATGCTTGCTGTTGCTGCCGCCGCATGTTGCCGACGGCTGGGCCCTGCATGCACAGGCATGAATGCATTAGTGTACGACCGCGGCAAAGGTTAGCTGCGGTACAAGTTCCAGGGTCCCCCTGACCCCCCCCCCCTCAACCCCCCCAGCCCCCAACACCCCCAGCCCCCAGAACCCAGCCCTCCACCCCCCCCAGCCCAGATTTACGGCACCTTTGTGTGCGTGGGCAGCTGTGGAATGAGGGAGTGCAGTGAGGGAGAGAGAGAAGACGAAGAGGGGGATGATGAAGAGGGGGGGGGGGGGGGGGGGGGGGGGGCGGGACAAGAAAGGTGAAAGGAAAAGGTTGAATCAAAGAGCACTCTTGTTTGAGGGCCCACATGAAGGAAGCTCAGCGGCGGCAAAAAGGGAGTTTTTACCGGGAGCTGGCGAAACGCCGGAGTGGGGGGGTCAAGGAGGAGGGCGGGGGGGGGGGGGGGGGTCTGACAGGTACAGCCATCCATGGACCGGGCAAGGGGAGCGGAGGAGGAGAAGGGGGGAGAGGGAGAAAGGGGGGAGGCCACAAAGGAGAGGTTCTCTGTGGGGGTCTCTGAGTTGGAGGAGCGGGGGGGAGGTGGGAAAGGAGAGGGAGAAATGAAGAGAAACAAAATCAATGGAGAGTCATCCAGCCTTTACTCTATGGCCATTAAAGCCTCTCTCTCTCTCTCTCTCTCTCTCTCTCTCTCTCTCTCTCTCTCTCTCTCTCTCTCTCTCTCCCCCCCCCCTCTCTCCCTCTCTCCCCCTCTCTTTCTCTCTCTCTCTCTCTCTCTCTCTCTCTCTCTGTCTCTCTCTCTCTCTCTCTCTCTCTCTCTCTCTCTCTCTCTCTCTCTCTCTCTCTCTGTCTCTCTCTCTCTCTCTCTTTCTCTCTCTCTCTCTCTCTCTCTCGCTCTCGCTCTCGCTCTCTCTCTCTCTCTCTCTCTCTCTCTCTCTCTCTCTCTCTCTCTCTCTCTCTCTCCCCCTCTCTCCCTCTCTCCCCCTCTCTCTCTCTCTCTCTCTCTCTCTCTCTCTCTCTCTCTCTCTCTCTCTCTCTCTCTCTCTCTCTCTCTCTCTCTCCCTCTCTCCTGCTCTCTCTTTCCCCCTCTTTCTCTCTCTTTCTTTCTCTCTCTCTCTTTTTAACTTTATCTTCTCTCTCGCTCTCCCTCTCTCACTCCCTTGTGCTCCCCCATTTTTCATTCCTTTGCCTAATGAAAACTGGATCGATATTTGGCAACCTTGTGATTGTCGGAGCTTGTGCGTGTGTAAGTGTTTGTGTGTGTGTGTGTGTGTATGTGTGTGTGTGTGTGTGTGTGTGTGTGTGTGTGTGTGTGTGTGTGTGTGTGTGTGTGTGTGTGTGTGTGTGTGTGTGTGTGTGTGTGTGTGTGTGTGTGTTTGTGAGGAAATGGTTGCGGGCGTATGTGAAATTGTATATATCCACATATAAATACTCTGAGCTAGCCTCACAGGCCCTGCTCTTGTTGGATTTAATTGGGTTTTAAACATTCTTTGGGAAAAAAAACAAAAGAAAACGCGGTTGATTGAGGGGATAATTTATTTTCTGAAGTGCCTGTTAAAGTGGAGTTATAATAGAGTGTGTGGAAATGCATTTTCTAACTTTGAAAAGCCTCCGTATTTTTCCGGGAGAACGATGTCTGTAGAGATTCATATTCATAATGGGAGCTTTGCAGCGGAATCCGAAAACCACCGCCTTTGAATGTTTGATCAATTTTAAAGTGAAAATATATATTTTTTACTAACAGAAGGAGACAAGAAATTCAATATTTTCATTGGGGGGTTAAAAGGGTTACTGCTAGATAGATGGATTACATTTTTCTACATGTGATATTCAATTCATTGGGATTGAATTCAAGGAAGTTTTGTTGGACGAAATGACTTTGAGTTTAGCAGTATGACAAACCTGATGGCCTTCTGGTATTGCAAGTCTTCACAGTCATTAAGTTGAACATTCCTCTTGGAATGAGCTTGCAATCCCGACGGATGAAATATCTATGAGATGTGAAGCCGTTTCCTATGCCTCACAGACCACTGCTGTGGGTTAGCGAGGAGTTCAGCACCCTTGCTAATCAGTAGCCACACTGTCAGGTCCCTGTGGACAACTGTGACGTGTATTACAAGCTTTTTCCCAGCTAGCAATTATTGTATAGTATTAGAGCTGTCTCATTTATTTACTGAGATAAATTAGGTGTTTTCATGCTATGTTTGTTTTGACAAACCGCAGGACCGGATGCCTACAAACTGTGACTCCCGGAGGTTTAATCACAGGGTGGAAGAGGGAAACCTTCACAGGGTGTCTAACTGCCAGGCAAAGGAGCATGGAGTCGGCTTTGAAAGGAATATAATCATACTAATAATTATAGTTCTTATTATAGACTCAAAGAGCCTCACATACATTTGAAACAAATGACACCAAATAATAATCAAAAATAAAAAGAATAATACAAACATGATTTTTTTTTTTATAAATACATATTTATACAGTATATATATATTGAAATTTATTTATCATATTTTTAGTATTCTAAATATTGATATATATATATAGGCTATATATAGATGAAAAACATATGGACATATGGTGGATACATATTGAAAGAAATAAAATGTCCACGTGGAGAAAGAATTACTGTAAATGATGTGCTCACATGTTTGTACACACATTGTTTTGATTGTATATTTAACAAGCCGTCTATGTTTGACCGTTCTTCCAATGCTTTGATAGTCCCCTGCCTCACTTAATGTCCATAGGTTTGTTGGTTGCATAGTGTAATCATACCTTAAATGAGAAAGTTTGCCTTCTTTGGTTGTATCATGTAATCATGTCTTCAATAAGAAAGTTATCTATCTTTGGTCGAAACGTGTGATCATGTATTTAATGCGAAAGTTATTCTTCTTTGATTGCAACATGTAATCATCTCTTGCATGAGAGTTAGCTCTCTGTTACACGTCTAACATTTCATCTTGTCTTTCGATATAGATCTAACAGATCAAGGTATTGAGCCTCATCAAACAGAACATGGAAGAAGTATAATCTGCTGGTCTTGTAACACTTTTCTATTGACATCCTGCAGAAGATATAGATATGCACAAGCCTTCAACATGACCAAAGACATCTGGTTGTGTATCTGCGCAAGTGTGTTTGTGTGTATGTATGTGTGTTTTTTGGAGTGTGTGTGTGTGTGTGTGTGTGTGTGTATGTGTGTGTGTGCGTATGTTTCTGAGTGTTTGCGTGTGCGTGTGTTTGTGTGTGTTTGTGTGTGTCGGCATGCTGGCGTGTGTGCGGTCATGTCTGATGCCTTTGATTTGCATGCAGAACGTCATGTTTATCGGAGGAGACTTCATCTTGTTATAGCAACACACGAGATGTGACTTTTGAGTGAAGAGTTGACGAAGTGACTCACTGCCAAGCCTGTGAGCAAACGGCCGTGTCGCCGGGGTGGTTTGCCCACGCCTCTAATGCACAGTGCTGACAATGCAGTTACACACGGAATAGAATAAGTGCAATACTTAACACTATTTCTGTGAGGAGCTCAGCCTTTGGGATACAGTGCATGTTGAATAGATGAGAAATCTCACGTATTTTCCTACGCAATTCCACTCCTATCTTTCCTCACTCAATCCATCAGCCTTCTCCGTTTCTTTTTGTCGTCTCTTTTTTCCCCAAGTAGCCCTTATTTATGTATATTTATTATTTCTTTCCTGACCGCGACACCTGTGTCTGAGTTCACTCCCTCATTACGGCCCTCTGTTTGTCAGCGTGTTGCTCTGGTGAGAGGGTTTCCCCAGCGCCTGCGTCTGGCACTTTCCAATTAGCTTGTTAACCTGCTCCTGGCGGGGGGAGAGATAAGATGGACTACGATAGCAACCGGGCTAGGGTTATCTCTGTTGTCCTACTGTCACACACACAGACACACACACACACTCACACACAAACACACACACACACACTCAACCACACTCAACCACACACACACAACCACACACACAACACATATACACATTCACCTACACAGACACTCACATTCAAACACAGACACACAAAAAAGAACGCAGAGTACAGATACTGCAACGCAAACCGACACACACAGACGCAAACCACACTCAGATATAAGGCCGGCACACACACACACACACACAAACACACACACACACACACTCACACACACACACACACACACACACACACACACACACACACACACACACACACACACACACACACACACACACACACACACACACACAACCATGAATACACACACACAAACATGAATACACGCACACACACACACAGACACACACACAAAGACACAGACAAATAAGCAGTACATGTGCAGGCATGCGTTTGCACAGAGGCACGTTTCAGAACATCCAAGCCACATAGCTCCCGGTGCCACCGATGCATTCGCCAGATAGATGGAGAGTGCAGGAAGGAGCAGGGAAAGGCTGGACGAGTGTAGTAATGCATGCATTAGAGGCTGTCACATCTCACCTCCTAGGGGGGGGTCCCTGTATCTCTGCGTCTCTGCACGGGCTGAAAAACCTCTCTGTGCGCATTCAAGAATGTGCCCGTTTGTGTTCGAGAGTGGCTGTTGTTATTTTATTGGGAGTGTGTGCATATGAATGAGATTGTGCGTGTGTGTGTGTGCATGTGTTTGCGTGTGTGTGTGTGTGTTTTTGCATGTCGGATTTTGAATGGGTCTGCGTGTGTGTGTGTGTGTGCGTGTGTGTGTGTGTGTGTGTGTGTGTGTGTCCGTGCGTGCGTGTGTGTGTGTGTTGTCCTCTGCTGGTGGCAGACCCCTGTGTCAACGCAAAGCCCCGTCCAGACTGTTGAATACTAAAAGGCTCTTCACACAGTCACTGGGTGACAGCATGAAAGGCACAGCCCAGGAGGCTGGGGGGGAGGGGGGTTGAGAGGGGGTGGACATGGCTTGCTTTGTGGGAGGTATAGGGTCTCTCACACACACACACACACACACACAGACACACACACACACACACACACACACACACAGTCTAAACCTTTCCCATCCCCCTTCCTGGCCGTTTGAGTGATCTCCATTTTTGCATATATGTTTATATTTATGTATGTATATATAATATGCATACAAAAATCGACTTGTGAATCCACTAAAATGCATGTGCTTTTATACTATATATCTGTTATTTTGCTGCCAGCCGTCGTCTAATAATGTGAATCTGTCTACTCTCTCTGTCTCTCTCTGTCTCTCTCTTTCTCTCTCTCTCTCTCTCTCTCTCTCTCTCTCTCTCTCTCTCTCTCTCTCTCTCTCTCTCTCTCTCTCTCTCTCTCTCTCTCTCTCTCTCTCTCTCTCTCTCTCTCTCTCTCTGTCTCTCTACCTCTCTTGCTCTTCTTTCTGTCTCTCTCTACCTCCCTGTCTATCTGTCTGTCTGTCTGTCGTCTGTCTGTCTGGCTCTCTCTCTCTCTCTCTCTCTCTCTCTCTCTCTCTCTCTCTCTCTCTCTCTCTCTCTCTCTCTCTCTCTCTCTCTCTCTCTCTCTCTCTCTCTCTATACCTCTCTACCTCCCTGTCTATCTGTCTGTCTGTCTGTCGTCTGTCTGTCTCTCTCTCTCTCTCTCTCTCTCTCTCTCTCTCTCTCTCTCTCTCTCTCTCTCTCTCTCTCTCTCTCTCTCTATACCTCTCTACCTCTATCCCTCCCTCTCTCTTGCTCTCTCTCTCGCTCTCTCTCTCTCGCTCTGTCTCTACCTCTCTCTCTCCCTCAGTCTCGTTCAATGCTCCTCTCTACTAAGGAGGTAATTACCCCTTCTTGGCACTAATTAAAATATAGAAAGGAAACTAAATAATACCTGAGCTGTGTGTGTATGCTCTATTGTGTTTGTGTGTGCTGGGTGTGTGTAATCATTTTAGCAGCCATCACAATAAACTCGGTCAAGGCAGCAGTCAGCAGCAGCAGCAGCAGCAACAGCAGCACTGTTTCACATTAAGCACTCTGAAATCCTCTATCTTAACCAGGTGGAGGCATTGTACATGCAGCTACGAGACGGAGCAGAATCTGTGTCTCGGATTGAACTCATTATTTCGATGAAGGCAGTGCTCTGAGCGAACGAGGGAGGGAAATCTGAAGAACCAAAGTATTAAGATAGTGGCATAAGAGAGAGAGACAGACATGGTTTGTGGGAAAAGTTGAACAACAAAGAAAATGGTTGTCTTTCTTGGTATATATTGAGTAGTAAAATGAGGCGAAGTGAAGTTATGTACATATTTTTCCATAAATCATTTTTTTTACTCTGTAAATTGTATAGAGAAATATTTTTAGTCTAAATCCCTCCCAAAAGAAGATTTATTATGCAAAGAAAAGAACACATTTTCATTCTTCCTTCTTTTCTTTTCTCCTTTCATTGTGAACACATATGTCTGAAGTCTATCGCGTTTAATAGTTAAAGTTGAACTTCTCTTCCTTGTTTCAAGCGGGAATCACAGAAAGACCCCCCAATCAGCAATTACCGTCGCTCCGTTCCCGCTGTCACCACGCGCCTAACTCCCCAATCCCATAATTGACATCCAATTACCGGAAGAAGCCATTTAGAAAAGCTGCCTTTTTAAATGTTCAACGGTCCCAAAGTAGAAGTAGGTTTAAGAGCCGTAACATCTGCAGGTGGCTCTCCACCTAAACCAAATATATACATAAACACTGTCTTGTTCCGCGTCGCCTCCTGCTGTCTCCGAATAGTGCTCTGTGTTGCCACGCTAGACATCGTTGCATCACTATATTCTCCCTCATTACTACTAATCCGCAGCCATGCCCCCGCTCTGCCCGGAGAGAACGAGCGTGCAAGTTAGGTTAAGGACTGAGTATGTGGCTCTGCATCTTGGGCTTCATTGGTATCAGTGTGTATGAACGTTTGTGTGCTTGTGTATGTGTGTTTGTATGTGTGTGTGTGTATGCATGCACGTGCGTGTGTCTTTGTATGAGTGTGTGTGTGCGCGCGTGTGTGTGTGTGTTGATGTGTGTGTTCTTAAATCCCCATGCATGCCTATGCATATGCACACACACTCAAATTCAAGCATCTTTCATTTGTGTATTTCTTTTGGCACAGGGGCTGTTTGTATAATTCCCACGTCTGGTCCGCCCGGTGCCATTGGATCGGGCGGCGGGCGATTCGGCGGCCGGGCGGTAATTGTTTAAAGGCTCTTTTTCATGGCCACCGGTACGCTTTCATCAGCGCTAGCACATCACCGCTTCCAGCGTGTGCTACCAGCGGCAACTAACTCTGTGTATCCTGTTAGTCATTACCTTGTCTCCAGCATCATCTGCCCGCACGCAGAGAGGGCTAAAGACCCCCGCGGTGAGCCATGAGCGTGTGACTCACCGATCACACGGACGACAGGGGAAGCCAACGGGGGGACGAAGCAATTGGCTAAATATTGGCGAGGCGTCGTGCGTCTGATTAAGCTACACAACCGCAAGGCTCAGGTTGTGGAACTCTGCAAAAGGGGGACGCTTATTATGCAACCGCACCATCGCGTCTGTTCAAAGACAATGGTTTCAAAAGCACTGGAGTCCCTTTTCGCTTATTTTTGATGTGGTTTATTCTTGAGTGCTCAGTAAAAAACTGCAAACCATTTCGGTCCCCAGAAAAAGACAGATGTGGAATGAAAAGGGCTCCTTACGTGAAGTCTGTATCCCTATATTTTCTTCCTTTAGCTTCGGCTTTGTGCGTTTCGCTGTCTACCGCGATATCTCTCCCACTTGACCCCCTGATCGTCCTGTTCCAAGCCTCCTCCATTCCGCGGCTGATGTCTGGCACTACGACCTAATCTGGCATCACTCGCTGCCCTCCAGCGGGCACGTGAGGGCGGGCGTCCACCTGTCAGCCACGGTGCTGAACTCTGTTCTTTGCGGGTTCGGACCTCCGCTCACCTCAGAGCCTTAAACACGAGCTCCCGCCGAGAGACGAGGAGATCCCGCAATCTGATGCTTGATCGTATCAGCACTGACTGAAATGGGTCAGAGACTCACCCTGCTGCGACCACACACACACCACACACATGGACAGGTACACACACACACACACACACACACACACACACACACACACACGCACACACGCACACACGCACACACGCACACACGCACACACACGCACACAAACAAACACAAACAAATACACATATACAGAGAAATATACCGAACAAGCACATGGTTTGCCCCACATACATACATACGTGAATTCATTACCACATAGACAGACAAACATAGCCCTGCGTGCAAAGACAATTACATCCACCCACACACACACACACACAGATACGTGCACACACACGCATACACACATACATACACACATTCAAACTCCAAAAAAACACTCACACGTATATATATATACCTAGACAAATACCTCATATAGTTAGCCTCACTTACACACATACATTCATAACTACATACACACACAAACATAGCCCTCCACACACAAACACGTCAACGCACACACACACGCACACTCACACACAAACATAATCACAGATAAACACATGCACTGAAACAAGCTCACTTTCCCTTTCCTTCCCATTTGGTAAGGTGCTGACCTGCCAACTCAGTGCTAGGGGGACTGGTTGGCCTATCTTAGCCTCTCTCACACACACACACACACACACACACACACACACACACACCCCAACACACACCGTGCATCCACAATTCTCCATTAGAATGGGATATCGGCCATGAATCCCAGACATGTTTTTAGAAATGAGCAATAACCATAACAGCTGTGGCCGATCGTCAGAAGAAAGGGGTGTTCACGTAACCGACATAAACGAAGAGGGGGACGAGGACAACGACGAGTGGGGGGGCCCGACGACGACGAGGATGAAAATAATATCAAGGTGGATGTGTGCTGATGAAGACGGCGCCGGTGCCAGCAGCCCCACCATCACCACAGCCACCCCCCCACCCCAAGACCAGGATGTGGATGAAGACAGATAGGCCCGGCGCGACACTCTATCAAGTGCGCCCCTTTTGTGGCCCTACACCGGGACCCCCCCATTACTCTTCATCGGTCCGGTGTGCTGGACAGAGGAAGAATGGGACAGAAAGTATGACCCTCTCTCCGCGCTCTCAGACCTCCTCCAACACCCCCCCCCCCCCCCACCCCCCCCCCCCCCCCCCCCTGTCCCCGTTCCATCCCACCCCCCAAACCTTAAATAAAAAAAAATCCATTTAGTCTCTAAGAGCTCGGTGCATCGTTGCTGTGTGGACCCCCCCCCCCCCCCCCCCTCCCCCACGCACACACTCACCCCCCCCCCCCCCCCACATTCACACACACACACACACCTCTGACACCTCTTTAGCCTGCTTTTGTTGCCCCTTCACCGGCCAACGGCATATGGCAAGTGAGAGGGATCCCCGTGTGTGTGTGTCGCTGTGCGAGTGTCTAGGACTGTGTGTGTGTGTGTGTGTGTGTGTGTGTGTGTGGGGGGGGGGGGGGGGGGGGGGGGGGGAGACGACGACTGGGTCACAGGGGGGCCTGCGGGGGGCGGACCCCCGGACAAAGACACCGGCCTCCATCAATGATCACCATGAATACATAGGGACAAGCGCGCTGAATGGGGAGAGCAGAAGCCATGGAGAGAATGACTCAAATGGACGGGGGGGGGGGGAGACAGGGGGAGACAGGGGGAGACAGGGGGAGGGGACGGTTTAAATGAAAAAAGAGGATGGGGGG
>NC_044050.1:27991047-28008547 GCF_902167405.1 Gadus morhua | reverse complement strand
GAGGCATAAAACTCTTTATATGTAGGCCTATTCGGCATATTGAACCGTCGGCCTATAATGCGCCTCTTGTTTGACTTATCGGACAAACGGCCCTTCGGAACTATGGGTTCCGTTTTCGTAACATTGAACCGTCGGCATAGTGGCATGTCGATCTAATGTGAAATATTTCAGGCCATTGAGACGTCGGAACAAAGAGGGGTCGGAATTACGGCATGGCACCCCTTCAAGTGAGTTAACGTTAGTCAATTGAGTGGGTCCAGACTCTCTGTGCAAATGAAATGAAGTGCGAGAGTCTGGTAGGACCAGGCTAGTATAACTTCAGGTGGCATCTAAATGATAAGTTCATGGTCTCTGGTGTAGCATGCAACGTGTCTTCTGCTCAAGAGCACATGAGCTCAAGGCGGTACATGCCTCCCTTCCTGGGAACAGGTGTGTGTAATCATTCGTATCATCACTCTACATGGCTCTCCTGTGTGGCTTCACATGGGGATGATGCGGCCACAGCTTCGTGTCAGTGCGAGCTCATCCTCAGAGGTATACGAGGCGCCGATGGAGCGTGACATCCATCTGCGGTAAGTGTGTCTCTTCCTCGGTTGTTTGTGTGAGTGTCCGTCCGAACTGTGAGTCTCGAACCACGCTGGCAGAGAAAATCGACCCCCACTGCTAGACACCACTAGGTCTTCATTATTTGTCGGACCAGAGCCGTCTCCCCCACACCGAACACGTCCACCGCCACAGAGCAGGTCCACCAATACGCGCCCCGGGCTGACATCTTGTCCTGCTGTTTTGTTGTTCAGTGCATCACGGCTGTCACGCCTTTTTTTTGTTCTTGTTCCACGACTCCTTTTCCCGACTTCCATTTTTCCTTCTTTTTTCATTTTTCAGTTTTTGACTGGACCTGCGGTGTCGGAGAATAATAAGGGAGAAACACGAGCACGGGTACACCTCCAGGAAACCGCTAGGAAAAAGATTGAGGAAGAACTGAAAAACGAAACGGTGAATATATCTGAAGGACCACCCCGCCCCCTCCCCCCCCACCCCGCGACGAGGAGGCTTCACCGTTACCGTTTCACACCGACCCCCCTTGGCTTCACTTTCTCGTTTCACTCTCTCTCTCTCTCTCTCTCTCTCTCTCTCTCTCTCTCTCTCTCTCTTTTTCGTCCGCCTTTTTGAATCTCAGGCATCCGTTTCACTCATTCACCTCAGGTGTTATTTTTTTCTCTCTCTCTACTCCTGCTAATCGGTTGACATATACCTCCCTCCCACACACACTCACTCACACACAGACACACACCGAACACCAACCCACAACCCACCCACAACACACACACACACACACACACACACGCACACACACACACACACACACACACACACACACACACACACACAGACACACACAGACACACAGACACACGCAGACACACGCACACACGCACGCACGCACGCACACACACACACACACACACACACACACACACACACACACACACACACACACACACACACACACACACACACACACACACGCACCAGCCACTTCGCCCACTTACTCAAACTCGGCATCCTTCAAACTCTGAAGCAGGAATGACACATTGGTGCCGGGGCTAAACGTCGTGTCGGTCGCGCTAATTGCACGCTAACCGCATGATGACTGAAAACATTTGCACCGATGCAAGAAAAAAAAATACCGCCGGGCATTGTTGATGGTTGTCATGGCAACAAGACTAACAAACCCTTGCGACGGCAGTTTTGCTAAGGTTAGCCCTGAGTCCCCCAAATACACACCAACCCGATGTCAAGGAGAAATATTACCAAACATTTTAAGCTGTCTTTATAAGACTTTATAAGAGAAGAAGGTCTTACGATTTGGTTTTTCTGGTCCTTGAATGTTTTAGTGATATAACATTTACAATCAGGACATTCAGTAAACGCTTTTATCCAAAGAGAATTACAAGTATCCTTAGTAGGCTACAAGTGCATTCCTCAGAAGAAAGAGAAACAACAATACATCGCTGTCTGTATAGTAAGGAGGTTCATAGAAGGTTCATAGAAATGAAAATCGGGTAAATCGGGAAAATAAGTACTTTTTCATGTATTTTAACCAGCTTTTATTACACAAAAGGTCAGAAGCACCATTAGGGGGCGAAAAGTTAGGACAATTATGTGGGCCCGTGACTGACAGGGGCCCTGAAAAAATATTAGAACATTAGTTATGTTAATAAAAAAACATCATTAATGGATTTTAATAGAGAATCTAATTAATAATTAAACAAACACTTTATCAGTATGCAGAATGTTTCCTGCATGTCTTCACAGTGTTATATTATCACAGCTCTTCTCTGGTGATGCGTTAAATGACTACCGTAATAACTGGTGTTTGAGTCTGCTCGCATTTTTCCCCCATTCAGTGTCAAAATCTGGGACATCTCCGGGGACAGCTTTGACCGGGGACAGATCACCGAAAACGGGGACTGTCCCCGGAAATCGGGGACGTCTGGACACCCTTACCGTGTATAGCAACCATAGGCAGGATAAGATGCTACAGTATGCAAACTCATTTTTGATCGGAGGGGTTGTACATGGAGGATGGATCTTTGGGGTTGTGGCCTCACCCCCTATGAAGTCCCTCGATCCGGGATTAAGGCGTGGGCCACCCAGGATGATATCTTATTGTAAAACATAAGAAACATTCAGCCTAGCTTAGCTGGAGGTAACTCGTCTCAAGGGGCTCTGAGGGAGTCGGGGAATAACAACATAACAAGTTAAGGCAATTATAAAAGCCATATGTTCCTCTCGCTCCACTTTGGCTCCTAGTAATCGATTGCCGACAGTTTTAAGTATTTCCCCGTGCCAAATCGTACAGCTTTGGGCTGGTTTCCTTACCGTAGGCTGTCGTGTGTGTGCGACTGTGAGAATTGGGTCAATATGTGATTGAAAGTGTCCCAAAGAGTACTTAGGAAAAGATTGTGAGACACAAAGGAATTTAGTTAATATTGATGGAAGAAGACAAGGACGAGTGTTTTGGTTTTCGGTTATTTAAATATATACCTATTGATCTCTCCCCGGTGACTAATATTGGGTCCCCTGCTTTGTGTGTGTGTGTGTGTGTGTGTGTGTGTGTGTGTGTGTGTGTGTGTGTGTGTGTGTGTGTGTGTGTGTGTGTGTGTGTGTGTGTGTGTGTGTGTGTGTGTGCCTACATGTGTGTGTGTTTGTGTGCCTGCACATGTGCATGTATTTGCGTGTGTCTGTGTTTGTATGTGTGTGTGTGTTTGTGTGTGTGTGTGTGCATGCAGACACACTTGGGTGCATGTGTTTGTGTGTGTATGTGCGTGTATGCCTGCCCATGTGCATGCGTATGTGTGTGTGTGCGCTTGTGTCTAAGCCTTTGTGTTCATTCGTGTGTGTTCGGGTGGGAGCGAGACAGAGGAAGTTACACGGACCAGAAAGAAGTAGATCATTGCTCTACTTTAGGAGTATTCTGACTAGCGCCGTGGGGATCGCTCTCCTCTGCCCGTCTCCCTAGTGATTGGTCGGCAGCTTTCATTTATCTGGGAGCAGGTGTTGACGTAACCGCCTCCTCTGATCGGTTAGTGCGTCTATTAATGATCAACGATGATTTCCTGGCTCTCCTGTCTGCCGCACAGACTCAACCGGCTCGGCAGAGTGCTAGACAATCGAGTAATCAAGGCTTCTCTGCGGCAAATAGGGGATAGCGTTAATGTGTGTAATGACATACTCACCCTCCCCGTCCCCCCGGGGAATTGGAAAAAAAAACCTTCAAGAGTTGAAGTGGACCGACCGAATCGCAGACCCATTTTCGAATCAAGCCTGTGCGCTCCGTGTTGTTATGACGGACGTCGTCTTTTGTGTGTGTGAGCCGGTGGGAGATGAGGCCCAGCCGACAACGCCATGTTGGCTTTTAAACCGCACCTTACTCGGATCAAAGCACACTCCGCCAATAAACCCTCCTCGCAGAAGAGGCTGAAAGGTCTTCTTTTATTGTTCCGTTTGGTGAGACATAAATGATTAAGTATCTCCGGTGGGAAACGCCTTTGTGAGCGGCGCTAAAAGTATTCAATAGGCGCGGTATAAACGCCGGTCGTATCAACTCGGAGGAGTCCTATAAAACCCTCTGATTGCCGTAAATGCCTTTGTCCTCAGCAATGAGAATCCACGCGGGCATTCCTGTGTTTAATAGAGTGCAGCGTCGAAAAACTTGGATGCTGGCCATGAGCATTGGTGCTAATGTACTCTATTTTTACTTTGGTGAATAAGTGGTGTCGATTTGCTGAGCTGGATGCCAAATCTGGAGTACGAAATCCATATCAATGGCGGAGCGTTCATTAATATATAATATGTCACGACCAGTTGTACCGATCTCTGTGTCGCTGCCGGATCAGTAAGCTACCAACGTTGGGGCGTGCTTCAACATCGTGTAATGGAAATCCTATAGGTGTGCACGAGAAATACAAAGTGATACGCTGTAGTCATATGAATTCGGTCAGACTCTATTTTGGTTCTGGGGAGCTGCTGAAACGGCAACAGTGATAGCGGTTTGGAGTCAACAGGCTGCCTGGGGTATGACGGAGGGGAGGCTTTGAGAGGCGCAATAGGAGACGCAGGGATCAATACCCCCATGGCTGGCAACACGCTCATGTTGCCTGCCAATCGATCACTCAGCTTTATGCTTACTCCAGCAAAGGCATGCAGTGTGACAGAGAATATGTGCATGCAATGTTTGGGGCCAAAGAACTGCAGCAGCCACAGCCTCAGCCACGGCTTTTATTGAGTGTTTAAGTATAATTCGCCGGTTCAACTGAAGGCAGAATCATCCTTGTTGGTTCTGCTGATTCTCCCAAAGTGTCTCCTAATTTATTTATGTGTTGCTTTTGTTTTCGTTCAGTAGACTTTTAACCTTGATACAAACACAAGCTTCTGTGCGCTCGAAGGATCTCAGTCATGTCTCGTTGTAGACACAAAACAATCAGTTGTGGTGCCTACGCACGCGTCTACCTGTGTTGAAGAGAAACACGAGTAAACACGACTTTGTCGGGCGATGATGAATACAGGCCCACCGGTCGCCTCCCATGTAAAACATTATCATATCACCAAGTGACACGAGAGCGCTGCGAGGCTTGCCAGCAGTGCCAGCCTAGTAATTTCTTTCCCCCATGAATATTGCATCTCCAGATCCACCTCCTCCTCCACCACCTCCTCCTCTCTTACTCTCCTCTCTCTGTGGCAGCTCTGTCAAACGCGGGGGCCTAGACTCTGGGAAACACAGGCTTCCACCGCCCGCAGTCGGGATCTGGGGCCTGTCCATGTACCGTCGGTGCCTGCTTTGTGCTTGATGTGAGCAAAGGGATAGAGAGGGAAAGATGGGGAGAGGGGGAGCTGTGAGGGTGGAGGGTGGTGGTGGAGGAGCCAGGGGGTTGGTGCAGGGAGGGTGGTGAGATGGGGATGGGGGAGAAAGACAAAATGGGAAAAATAGGGGGACAGGGGGGTAGGAGGGGGCGTGATGGTGATAACTTCAAAGACAGACCCCCAGCAAAAGCGCCTAAGGATTCCATCTGTCAGCAAGATGGGTTGAAATATTGTAGGATGAAAAAAAAGCTGGCATGTGTGCTCACACATGCACACCATCACATCAGATGCACACACTTGTAAATAAACTTCTGAGGCGTGCCAGCGACCACGAGAGGCGATGCCGTTGAAAAACATGGTGTGTGTTTTATTTCAATCCTTTGTTGAGAATTATAGAATAATGGTTGCTTTATCCTTTAAGAACATTGGAAGCGTTTCGGAGCTAAATCGAGATGTTTACAAAAAGGAAAAACCTATAATTACAAGAACTCGTTGCGGCATTAAGGAGATTGTTGGAGACACAGGCAAGGCCTGGTAGTTCTAAACAAAAAGTTACTTGAACCAATAAGAGAAGCTAAACGGTCAAATGCAAATGAGACAATGAACATGAAACATCTTGATTTGATTGCAGTTTAAGCAGCTGCTGTTCTGAAAAGACAAATTGCCATGGCAAGAATAAACGATTTTTTGATTGTATTCAATTTTCCTATATACGTTTTTTCTTTGGTGCTGAGCTGAAAATGTTTCCATGGAATTTGGTGTGGCAACCGAATGCCATCGGCAAGAAGCTTAATATTGTAAAAGTACTATCTGAGCAAGCTCACATATCCTGTACATTGCTTTGAGAGAGAGAGAGAGAGAGAGAGAGAGAGAGAGAGAGAGAGAGAGAGAGAGAGAGGTCCTCCTGGCTCCCCACTTTATACTGTGACGAACATAATAACAGCAGAGACAAGTCAGGGAAAGCCAGCATGGCTCAGTACTTAAATGCCACAGTCTTGACAGGGATAATAACAGCGGCAGGAGTAATATATTCATGCATACGTAGTGTGATCCGTCTCAGCCCCAGCCGGAAGGAGAAGCACTCCAGCTGAATCACCATCCCGGGCTCCCCGAGAGCCAATCAACCACAGCAGGGCGTAAAAGGTAAGGCACTGACGCACACATGCTCCCACACACTCACACCCACACACACACACGCACACAAACAAACAGACATGTACACACACACACACACACACACACACACACACACACACACAACCACACAGACATGTACACGCATGTACACAAATACCCACACCCAAACAGACATGTTCACACACACAGACAGACAAAGACACACGGACATGTATACATGTACACACGCACGCACACACACAACCACACCACCACACACACACAACCACACAGACATATACACACACACAGACAGACATAGACACACGGACATGTGCACGCATGTATACAAACACACAAGCATCGATGTACACACAGATATGTACACACGCCCAGACACATTTAGTCTCATGTACACTCACCCCCATGCACAGACACACACCTGCACACACAGCGACACTTACATGCATGCACACCCACAAAGTGCAAAGTAGTAGGGTAGGCATCAACGCACTCGCACACACTCTCACGCACACACACACACACACAACCACGTACACCCCCACAGCCATTTACACATACCCACCCACCCACATAACTGCACACTGTCGTTTCGGTGAGTGTGTTTGTGTGTTTGTGCCTGTGAGTCTGTCTCTGTGTGTGTGTGTGTGTGTGTGTGTGTGTGTGTGTGTGTGTGTGTGTGTGTGTGTGTGTGTGTGTGTGTGTGTGTGTGTGTGTGTGTGTGTGTACATGTCGGTCATGCCTCTGTGTGTGTCCATATATGTCTGGATGTACGCTGGTTTTAGTGTTTATGCTATTCTTTGTGAAAAGGTTAGGGTGTGTGTATGTGTGTGTGTGTGTGTGTGTGTGTGTGTGTGTGTGTGTGTGTGTGTGTGTGTGTGTGTGTGTGTGTGTGTGTGTGTGTGTGGTTGTGTGTGTGTACATGTCGGTCGTGTGTGTGTGTGTATGTGTGTGAGTATGTGTGTGTCTGGTTGCGTACATGTCTATGTTTGTGTGGGTGTGTATGTGTGTAATTGCCAAGTGCAAAAACTAAAAGCTTGTATTTTCAACAGAATCTTCTTACACCACAAACCTGCGTGACTAAGTACGCCATTCATACATAGTGAATACAAAAGTTGGGCCATGTCTTACGCAACGGTTGTGCGATCGTCTCGACCCCCCCTGCTGTCACCATAGACTTCTGTTAAGCAGATAGAATCAAGCAATACTCCTAGTGGGATTGCAGCATTGTTGCTAGGGTGAAGGGATTTCTGACGTCTTGCACAACATTGTCATTAAATAAGCAAAGGCGCGACATCTGAAAGGGCATCCATGGTGAACTATTCTAACTGGATCGGGTATGGAATCTGTTTGGAATCCAATTTGATTGGATGATGGCTCTCAGTGTGCTACTGAATAAGGAACGACAAGATGTAGGACCAGTGCCTGGAGGTATTTTGTCTCTCTCTCTAATCCATCTCTCTCTCTCTCTCTCTCTCTCTCTCTCTCTCTCTCTCTCTCTCACTCTCTCTCTCTCTCTCTCTCTCTCTCTCTCTCTCTCTCTCTCTCTCTCTCTCTCTAATCAGAAACGTTCATAGCTGTATCCCATCCGGCAGAAGAGTGAGAAATAAGGAAAGCAAAGTTAAAAAAAGAGAAGTAAATCAATACACAACCGAGTCAGAAGGAGGTAGAAAAAAAAGACAATGGATTGCAGTTGAAGAAGATATCTCAAGAAGATAAAAGCAACCATCTGTGATGTGGGCGGATGATGTGGACCCTCTTGATGATCCAAAGTGGGGCGACACACACACACACACACACACACACACACACACACACACACACACACACACACACAATCAGACACACACACTGGGACACACAAACGCACACACACACACATACACACACACACACACGCACATACACACACAACCACAGCCACACACACACAAACACACAACCATGCACAGACACACACAAACACACGGAACCACATGCAGAAACACACACAAAAACATACACACACAGCCAAACACGCACAGACACATACACACTCACACACAATCAACCAAACACACAAACACAGATTTGACACAAACATCTTGTTTTACTATCTGTGGGGAAAGGGTGGCATGGGTGCGTGTGTCTTACGAATTACTGCCAATAACGAACACGATGAGTTTGTGTGCATGTCTTCTCTATAGTGGCTTGCCGGTATGCGATTTACACTTGCTAATTCCGACTTAATGTACGTTTCAAAAATTGACACACAAACACACATGTATTTGTTTGCTGTGTGAACATGTATATGTGTACAAATATTTGCACGCATATCCACAGATCCAATAAAACACTACAAACATGCATGTGTTTGTCTAACTGTGTACGCGTATCTACGTTAAGCCTAGATCTATGATCACGTGAGTGTGTGGAGCACATGACGTAGACAGCACCATCAACACCACCACCCCACTTATCACAATCACTTCCGCCACCACCATCACCACCACCATCACCACCACCATCACCACCACCACCACCACCACCACCATCACCACCACCACCATCACCATCACCACCACCACCATCACCACCACATCACCATCACCACCACCACATCATCACCACCACCACCATCGCCACCACCACCACCACACCCTCACCAGCAGCACCAGCGTCTCTGCTCAGCGCTCTGGCTGAACAGAGACGTTGTTTCCATGGATTGCGTCAGTGTGTCGCGGCGACATCCAAGCCTTCTGTGCTCCGCTCAGGGAAAACAATGGCTTATCTCCTGCCTTCCCTTGTATCACATCTGACAACATGGGTGCTCCACCCCCCCCCCCCCCCCCATCCCCTCTCTCTTGACGTCCGACAGCAACCAGCTACTTAGCAACGGGAACACCACCCCCACCCCCCCGACACACAGGATTAAAAATGCTGATCTGCTCGTTTCCTTCGAGCACAGAGAGAAAGCCGAGAGACAGAAGATGAGGGAAAGAGCAAAAGAAAGAGAGAGAGAGAGAGAGAGAGAGAGAGAGAGAGAGAGAGAGAGAGAGAGAGAGAGAGAGAGAGAAAGAAAGAGAGAGAGTGGGAGCGAAAGAGAGAGGGAGAGAGAAAGAGAGAGAGAGAGAGGTTGAGGGAGGGAGCAAGAGCGAGCAAGCGAGACATGGTTAGGGAGAGAACGAGAGAGAGAGAGAGAGAGAGAGAGAGAGAGAGAGAGAGAGAGAGAGAGAGAGAGAGAGAAAGAGAGAGAAAAACAGAGAGAGAGGTTGAGGGAGGGAGCGAGAGTGAGAGACCGAGCGCGCGAGCGAGAGAGGGTTAGGGAGAGATAGGGAGAGAGAAACAGAGAGAGAGAGGTAAAGAAACAGAGAGAGAGAGGGTGACAGAGAGAGAGAGAGAGGGTGAGGGAGAGAGCGAGAGAGAGAGAGAGTGAGGGGGAGAGCATGGGAACAGGCGAGGAGTTTCAAACCAAAAGCCGGAGGCGGGAACGACTCCTCAATCAAGGAGCCACTCGATTGGCCGCTCCCCTCCTTTAAAGGGTACTGAAGTGAAGGCGATTAGCAAGAGCAGGAGAAAACAAGGTAACAATGGTGAGACGGACGAATGACTGCCCCGGCCCACGTGTGGCTGGCTGCTGCCACCAGATGATATACTGAGAGCCAGTTCATGCCTTCACAAGGGAGGCAGTGACATGCTAATGCCTACACGCTGGAGCTCTTTTTGTCTTCCCCGGGGCCCCCGAAGGCAGAAAGTCTGGCCGCCGCATGGGGAGGCGGCGCTCGCATTGAAGTGCGCTCAAGCGTTTTATTGGAGGAAATAGCAGCAGGAGGACTTTATGTTGATGGATTCGGGGTTAAGGAAGAGGGAATTATTCAGAACTGCATGAACCAATACGTTTGAATAGGGTATATTGGGTTTTATTGCACCGTTTACTATTATTGTTGCCGAATCATGGAGATAAGTTGGGTGCTGAATTTACTATGGCCGGTGTTTATTGGATTGTGCGTTTGATTTATTTGTGGGAATCCACTGTGGGGTTGAATCCCCTTTCGGGTAAAGTTCAGACAACTCTCTGCGAGAGATCAAAGTGGGACTTGATCGGAACGAAGAGGCTTTGTGTGGTGGGGCTTTGTAAGAGCAGGGGCCTTGAGTCAGTGGTTTGTCTGCGATCCAAAAGTATAGGATCGAAGATGGTGACTCTGGGTTTGTTTGCGTCGAGTCTGAATGGAAAGTACCTCTCGCTGAAACATGAAAAAATAAATCGATAGTGAGTCATCAGACAACACAGGAATGCATCCATATATCGCCCTAGGAAGTCTTTAGCCCGGTATCTCATTGGATCCTCCATGAGAAAAACACATAAGTGAGTGTGTGTCTGTGTGTGTGTGTGTGTGTGTGTGTGCGTGTGTGTGTGTGTGTGTGTGTGTATGTGTGTGAGAGGGAGATATGCTATGTATAATGCATCCAATTCAAGAAGTCCCATAACCGTCTCATTATAAAAGCAAAAGCTTTTCCTCGCAGCATTTTTATTTTAGTTATTAGTAGTTAGCTATTTGAGTACACAAACCTGACTCCTCACAAACACACACATGCCAATGTGCTTATCTCACTCTCACACTCACACACAAGAGCACAGAGACACAGACACGGAAACACACACGCGCGAAGACAGCCAGGCTCACAAACAGTAAAGTCTTCCCGTCTTCACAGCACAATGTCCTGGGGAAAAATAAACACATAGTTTGGAGTTGATTTCCCCAGCTGATGAGATACATGGTGGCTATATTTAGAAAATGGCCGTTTTCTCACAACATAAATGCGGGGGGAAGGCGAGATCGCAGATAGAAGGAAACTGTGGAAGATGATCATTTTCCACCCAGAAGAGGGAGGAAAAAAACTTGCGGTCTTCTTCTTTGTTTTATTGAATCATCTCAAGCCCTGGGGAGCTCCGCGCGCAATGCAGTGTAGGAAATATCAACTGATATGCAATGTTATGAAAGCAGTTTGGAAGAGCAAATATGTTAATTCAGCAATCTTAGTTTCAAAGTTGCCTTTCTACCCAAGCTAGAAGTATGCTCATCTCAGTAATGGGAATAGGCTCTATCTCTACACTCTCAGAACGGACTGGGATTTTGAGAGGGGTGTGCAGCAAAGATAGTTTTAAAACACACATTAGGCAGCCGTACAAAATCTACGACTGCAGTGGCAAATGCTGTCAGCCAAGCTAGCTCTAATTAGCAACGTTTATACCCCAACAGCGCAATTCCGGAGTTCACCACCCTCTCTGGTATTCTCTTTCTCGCTGAGCGGTTCATTGTGTTAATCTTCTCGCTCCAGCAGTGCAGTATTTGTGAAGGTAAAAAACGCTTCCCTCCATGGAACAAATTAGCTCTATTAGCCTCGCGATGGAATCAGAGACAGTCCTTTCCACCCATGGACCTATTATAGAATGGACAGCGGATTCCAAACTGGCGTCCATTCACTCCTATGAAAACTGCTCAATGTCGCAGGGCAACAACAAGGAGAGATTTTCTTCCACATCATGGGAGCCTAGCCACGCCCTAGTTCATGACGTACCGGATGCAGAAATATTCTTGTTTTCTAGCATTGTTAGCATTGTAGCATCATAAGCGAGAGGTCTGAGCGATCGCTGTCGCATTGTTTACCGACCATGGAAGCATAAGTTAACTTCAGAAATATGAAAGATTGCTCCATATATCATGTAACACTAACAGCATAGTAAATGTATGTAGGCATAGAAAAAAATACAGTTCAATGTTATTGCTTAAGAAACAGATTCCTTCCAACTATGTACGAAAAATGCAATCAATAATTTATACAAATAAATGGTTACATATCGATCAGCAACGAGGTTGGAGTAGAATACCCGCATAAATAATTGTAATGCACCAAAATTGTTAATTGTCATACACAGCTTAACAAGCAAATGAAAAATTAAATACTTACGCAACTGAAATGATTATTAGGCTATTAACAATGTTATAAAAATGATACCGTAATGCACCCGTTCTTTGTCTTTGGATCCTTTGAATAAATGAATAAATAAATGGTGAATCGCAATGGTCGCAAGCAGAAGAACGTGAGAGTCATTGAGCAGCAGCTGAACCAGTCTAAAAATCCCTTTATCACTAAAACACTTTGAGTGATAAAAGGTCACCACAGTGCCTAAAAACCATTAACGTCATCAATTAAAAGGAAAAACCTTGGATATGAGAAGTTAAAGGAGCCGTGCACTAGGCCCTCTTGAAAGCCGGGCCGATACAACATTTGTTTCACTACGACTCCTATTAGCTGTCCACCCCTCCTTCTCCAGCAAAAAATATTAACCTAAAACGGCTAATAAAACGCTTGAGGTGGCATTTTGAACAGAGAAAACATACGTTTTTTTAGTACAGGGCATAAAGATAATTATGAGCCTCTGACGGATATTCAGATTATTTTATTTATTTTTTGCGGGGACACATTCCTGTTCCCCTCCAGGTCGTTGTGAGGCTTTGTGGCTAGGTGGTGGAGCAACGAAGATGCATCACAGAAGTTCCAAGATATCCTGTTTCCATGGTTATTATTCCTTTTTTGGTGGGGGTTAGCTTAGTCTTTCTGTCAGGGCCGCTGCTAGCCTTTTGGGTGCCCTATGGCGTGATTGATTATTATTATTCGAAAAAAATCGAATGTTTGTACGAACATTTGTATTTATACGAAGAAATAACTTCATACAGTACAAATTATATGTATTTGAAAGTGAAATATTATTCAATATGAAAGGGAAATCTTTCAATAAATTAACCAAAGGAATACATTTAAATGATCAATGTTCCTACGGTTTTTCCAATTAAATAAATACGTGCATAAAAATACAAATAAGGTAAACAGAACTGTTTAATTAGTCACAGACACATAATTGAAGGTTCATCTTGTTGAACTGAGCTGCTGGTGGATGGTTCAGGGTTATCATCTTCTCCTTGGTCGTGGGTTCCTCCAACAAATTGAAGCATTGACCCTGAATTAATTTGGAAATACAAGGGAAATTAATTAGCATACACTTGCAGAGTTCTTAAGGAACTCAATCTTCAGGAACTAACTGTGCATTGATAACAATAGTTTAACAAAAAAACTAAATGGAACAAAACGATCAATACATCTTTACATAATTATGTATGCTGTTTTCATTAAAATCGAATATGATTAAAAAAACATGCCTCAGATTTACATGCATACCAGAAATAAACTCAAACATGACCTTGAATTCCTTGATCTAGGCATTATAATCCACGATGGATCAATTTACAAAGCCTACAAATTCTACATTAAAAGACGCAATTTAAATTGTCTTCTTCTGGCCTGATTTCACTTGCAGATTTCAAACTTACCCTCACCGTCAGAAAGAAGTCGGTGTTACACAAGCAGTTATCAATCGCAGAACGCAGGTTAATGTGTCACGTCCAATCTGTCACATTCAGTTATTAAGTGGAGGAGTGTAGTGACCGTTTTCTTCACATTACGAGTAGCCTAGTATGCCCATGACTTATACCTGTGTGTAAACTACAGTGAGTACAGGCTTTATTAAAATTCTGCTCTCTAAAAGACCTTCTACACGCGTCCTGCAAATGCCATGTTCTGAAATAAATATACTTATTAAACATGGTTAACGTCAAATGCTTTTCTGAAGACGGATGATGGATCGGATGGCATGTTAGTGGGTTGTTTGTAGCAGGAGCGATTGACACTTAGGCACGCCAAGATGAGCAGCTATTACCGAAGCACGTAAATTCATGTGTGTCAGAGTAAACCGTAAACTATTGCCAAATATCTGCTCTGAGTAACGTTAGCTTGCAATAGTTATTGCCTCATAAACAATGCTTATAACGTTAAAGATAAGATATTTGCTTGCAGCTGACGTTGTAAGACATTCAATGTTAGCTTGCTATCTTTATCAAGCGGGCTCAAGATGTCTCCTACCATAAATGTTATATTGCATTCCGAGCTTAAATTGTTCAATCATTTAACAGTATTAAAAAAAATCGATTTTCTAAAACCTAGCTGCAAGCGGTACACCAGGTATGGTGTGTGTTTCCTTTCATCGCTGACCTGTCCCTGACTCCTGTTGCCTTTTCGAAGCTATTTCGAGATAACGAGTTACAGCCAGGCTAGGTCTGTCAGGCGCGATCGAACACACCACAGGATGATGGGGAGTGTGTGTGTGTGTGTGTGTGTGTGTGTGTGTGTGTGTGTGTGTGTGTGTGTGTGTGTGTGTGTGTGTGTGTGTGTGTGTGTGTGTGTGTGTGTGTGTGTGTGTGGAGTAGGCTGCCTCATAATTAATTGTATTATCTCGAGCAAATATGCATTGTATTGCCTAATGCCTTTAACGGTGTAATCAATGAAGGCAATTGTAGCCGCGCCTCATCTCGAATTTAAATAATTCATCATGATGATGGTTATGATCATTATGATGAGGATCATGATGGCGGCAGGCCGCACTTGCACGCGGTGCCCTATTCGCAGCATGCGGTGTGTGCGGAGGCAGCGGCGGGACTACCTTCTGCGGGGATTCCCATCAGGAAGCAGCTATTCTAAGAGCAGCTGAACTCGTGTGAGCCCCTCCATCCTTCTCCTCCCCTGCAGTGAGGCCTCCGCGGAGTTGGAGTTCATGGGAACTGGTTAAACCGCGGTGTGTATTTTTCCATGTAACGCACGGCCACATCCTGTTGTACCGTCTCTTCATCGGGGCACCGTTGTTGCCTCGGCCTTATATTTACAGCCTCGACATCGTGGCTCATCTTTGCCCCCTGTGCTTTTATTTTTTCTTCTTCGTTTTTTTTGTCTTACTTCTCCAACGCATCCTGCCTTAAACACACAAAAATCACACACAGATAGAAATTCACCCGCGCACACAGACACACATTTCCTAGCACATCCTCCAGCTCCCAGGCTCTTATTGAAGTTCCCAACTACGCTCCACAGGCTAGGAGCTAACAGCCTAGCTGTCAACCCCCCTCTCCCCCCTCACCCCCCTCTCCTCTCCATCTCTTTCTCACAACTCTTTTTTGCCTGACTAAGCTTAATTACTAACCCCCACCAACACCCCTCTCCCTCCCCTGCACACAAACCTCCACCTCCACCCACACCCCCGCACACACACACACTCACGTACCCATAATCCACCCTATCCCCCTCTCCATCTCCACACACCTATCTCTCCTGTCCATCATGTTCCCATGAAGTATCGTACTAGAGCCTATATCACATTGGGAATGGAATGAGATATACATCAAAAAAACACACACGTAAACACGTGCGCGCACGCACACACATACAGTTCATACATACACCCTGCTCTCACACGCAAAAGCACCCCACACAAATCCCACACCGTCATTATGAACCACACCATGTGTGACCTATGTAGACCTGCTCCCACTGACCCCTGCCTCTGTCTCTCTCTTCTGGGCCCTATTAATACAAGCAGTGATTGCTGAGCTCTCTCTGTCTCCCCCCCCCTTGCTCTTCCTGTCGTTTTGCTTCTATATTTATCCGCCTCGTTTATCTGTTATGCCTCTCTCTCTCTCTCGCTCTCTCTCTCTCTCTCTCTCTCTCTCACTGTCTCTCTCTCTCTCTCTCACTGTCTCTCTCTCTCTCTCTCTCACTGTCTCTCTCTCTCTCTCTCTCTCTCTCTCTCTCTCTCTCTCTCTCTCTCTCTCTCTCTCTCTCACTCTCTCTCTCTCTCTCTCTCTCTCTCTCTCTCTCTCACTGTCTCTCTCTCTCTCTCTCTCTCTCTCTCTCTCTCTCTCTCTCTCTCTCTCTCGCCCTCTCTCTCTCTCTCTCTCTCTCTCTCTCTCTCTCTCTCATCTCTCTCTCTCTCTCTCTCTCTCGCCCTCTCTCTCTCTCTCTTCCCATTTCCCCCTCTCTCTCTGTCTTCTCTCTCCCTCTCTCCTCCTCTCTCCCCCTTCTCTCTTTCCCTCTGTCTCTCTCTCTCTCTCCTTCTCTCTCTCCCCCTCTCTCCCTCCACCTCTTTCCCTCGCCTCTTATTCTCTCTCTCTGACCCATGTCTCTCTCTCTCTCTCTCTCTCTCTCTCTCTCTCTCTCTCTCTCTCTCTCTCTCTCTCTCTCTCTCTCCCTCCCTCTCTCTCTCTCTCTCTCTCTCTCTCTCTCTCTCTCTCTCTCTCTCTCTCTCTCTCTCTCTCTCTCTCTCTCTCTCTCGCTCTCTCTCTCTCTCTCTCATCTGGGCTGAGTTAATGCAAGCAGTGATTGGTAAGCTTTCTCTGTCTCCCCCCCCCTTGCTCTCCCTGTCGTTTTGCATCTATATTTATCCATCTCGCCCTCTCTCATGCTTCCTCTCTCCCTCTTCACTATCCGTACACCTTTCTCCCTCTCTCTATTAGTCTCTCTTTCTTTGTCGCTATCTCTCTCTCGTTCTTTCTTTCTAGCTCTTACTCTTTCCAACAATCTCTCTCTCCCTCTCTCTCACTCTCTCTCTCTCTCTCTCTCTCTCTCTCTCTCTCTCTCTCTCTCTCTCTCTCTCTCTCTCTCTCTCTCTCTCTCTCTCTCTCTCTCTCTCCCTCCATTATCATTGTCCACGGACTGTTGAAGTTTACAAAAACGTCTGCACGGATTCACAAATGTGCTCTTCCAAATGGTATCACTTACGCAAACAGACCAAAAAGACCATCCACCATCTAGTATCAGCTAATGTATTTCCTCATCGCCTCCTTGGCCCTCAAGCCTCTGAATAGAAAGAGGCCACCTGTTTGCCATCAGCATCCTCTCTTTGTGCTGCTGTATTCTCCTGGCCACCGCCTCATTGAGGTGGCTGTTGCCGAGACGGTGGCTAGGTTTCTGATGTTATTGTCTCAGTGAAGCAACATCCGTTCCCAGCAATCGCTGCGCCAACACAGCTGCCATCCAGTTGCTCGCTGTTCTTACTGGCAGCCAACTGCTTCATTCATAAATAAACTCTGAAGACCCCCGGGTGTGTGTCTGTGTGTGTGTGTGTGTGTGT
>NC_044050.1:27978547-27986047 GCF_902167405.1 Gadus morhua | reverse complement strand
TGTGTGTGTGTGTGTGTGTGTGTGTTTTTGAGCTCTGAAATACAAAACACGAGTGGTGGTTATGTATAAAGACGGCTTTTAATCCACTGTGAATGGAAAAGAACATTAAGTCAGAATGTGAGTGCACGGCATACTTTCTCAGACAGATAAGAGGTCACTGGAGAGACAATTGGCGGGCTGAGTTTCTTCAAACAATGGCGCGATTGCAGCTTTCATCCGAATGATTCCAGGGCGAAACCGAGGCAAAAAAATAGCAGGTTTGTAATGAGCGGCTCAAAAAGAGAAAGACTCAAGCAGCACACTCAACAAGGTTCAAATCTCTGCTGAACACTGGCTCAATAGAGTGGGAGGGTGCGTGTGTGTGTGTGTATGTGTGCGCGCACATGTGTGGGTGCGCATGTGTGCCTTTGTACGTGTGCACGTGTGCGTGTACACGCGCAGAAAGAGAACGGGGCAGGTCGGGGAATCGTGGTACCTGGGGGGAAAATGACACAAGATAAACAAGAGAAGCAGTACTTAAATATTCCCTCTCGTTCTTCCCTGAAGGCTTTTTGTGCGTGACGCAGGATGGCCCCTACGTGCGCGCTCCTACGCTGCCCGGGCCTGCGCTGGGGGAACGCCAGCCTTGAGTCAACACGGCTCATTCATAACCGCCAGGCAGAACCCAATCGACCGCTGGCTCCGCCGATCAGAGCGCTGCAGAGAGGCTGCTGCTGCCGCCGCCGCGTGGAGCACTCGGAGAGGTTTTTGCCGCCCGTACGTTTCTTCAATGGCACATCTTCCAGCCGCCAGACTTTGTAATGGAAATCGGTGGCAGGGCGAAGCAGAGCTGTAATAACCCAGCGCTATCCCCGGCTTCCCCTCTTTTATCTGTCACCAGGATTTGGTGACCCTGGAGAAGGGTGCCTGTCGCTCTTTGTGTGTGTGTGTGTGTGTGTGTGTGTGTGTGTGTGTGTGTGTGTGTGTGTGTGTGTGTGTGTGTGTGTGTGTGTGTGTGTGTGTGTGTGTGTGTGTGTGTGTGTGTGTGTGTGTGTGTGTTAGTGAGTATCTGTCTTGTCTGTCTTTCGGTGTATGTGTGCGCCTCTCTGCTGGCAGTCTGTCTGTCTGTCTATCTGCATACTTTTGTGTGAGTGTGTGCGTGTGTGTGTCCGTGTGGGTCTGTGTGAGTGTGCGTTTGTGCATTTCTGTCTCAGTGTCTGTGTAAGTGTGTGTCTCTTTGTCTGCCTGTCTGTATGTACATCTGTCTGCATGCTTGTGTGTGTGTGCGTGTGTGTATGCGTGTGTATGTGTATGCAGTTTTGTACGCTTCTATGTGTCTGTAGGTGTGTGTGTATGTGGGGGGTGGTTGGTCTGAGACGTGATAAAAGGAAAGCAGTCCAACATCTTTTTCCCTGTTCTTCTCTCCCAAAGCCTTGCGTGCGTGACTTAGGATGACCCCGGCCTGCCGCCCGGGCCCTCGCTTGGAGGACCTCAGCCTGGTGGACCTCAGCCTTGTGGCCCTCAACAGCATCAACACCACTCGCTCAACCCCAGTGCAGAACCCCATTGACGGCCAGAGAGAGAGAGAAAGAGAGAGGGAGAGAGAGACAGAGAGAGAGAGAGAGAGAGAGAGAGAGAGAGAGAGAGAGAGAGAGAGAGAGAGAGAGAGAGAGAGAGAGAGAGAGAGAGAGAGAGAGGGAATTAGCTATGCATAAGTGAATCTTATGCATGGACATACACTCAGAGAGAGAGAGAGAGAGAGAAAGAGAGAGAGAAAGAGAGAGAGAGAGAGAGAGAGAGAGAGAGAGAGAGAGAGAGAGAGAGAGAGAGAGAGAGAGAGAGAGAGAGAGAGAGGGGCTGCTGTTTTGCGGGCACGTTGTCGGACGGGGAGTATTTTGCCGCCTGTACATTTCTTCAATTGCAGATCTTCCAGACTTTGTAATGGAAATCTGTGGCGGGGCGAAACAGAGATTGAATAACCTACTCCCTTCCCCTGCCTCTCTTCCTTTATCCTTCCCGAGGATGGTATCACCGGGGAGGAGAGTTTGAGACGGTGTGTACGAGTGTGTGTATGTTTGTGGGAATTTGTGTCCCTCTGTCTGTCGATATGCCTGTCTATCCATCTGTCTGTGTGAGTGCGTCCGTGCGTGTGGGGATTTTTAGTCCGTCTGTCTCTCTGTCTGTCTGTATGTTGGTCTGTGCCAGTGTGTGTGTGTGTGTGTGTGTGCGGTTAAATGTGTGTGCAAATGCATGCGTGTATGTGTGGGACATACTAGCCAAGCAAAATCCCATATGTCAACCTATATGAGGTAAATATGAAGTTCCACGTCCCTGAGCAGTCTGCATATTGTCTCTGCAGCCTGCTGTGTGACTACACCATAGAGGCGCTAAATGGATTCCTGTGGCTGTGCAATCATGACTGTGTGTGAATGTGTGTGTGTGTGTGTGTGTGTGTGTGTGTGTGTGTGTGTGTGTGTGTGTGTGTGTGTGTGTGTGTGTGTGTGTGTGTGTGTGTGTGTGTGTGTGTGTTTGTGTGCTTGCCTGCATACCGTGTCCGTAAGTGTCTGTATCTGTGTGTCTGTTTTCGTCTGTTTCCAGGTGCATGAATGTCAGAGATGTTTAAGATGACTTAGATTAAGCAGCACATCAGTGTGCGAATGGATGTGAATGGAAATGCCCAACACACATGGAGCTGTATGTTCCACACAGATGGAACAGGGTGGTTGGGAGGGTGGAGATAAACACTGTATTGTTAGAATGCATTGGGCTACAGCATCAGGAAATGACCAAATAAGATTTTTTTAATGATACACAATATACCATAATACACAATATGATGCAAATAAAACTGATATATATGTGATATGACGATGTTGGGATTATATACAGAAATAAGAATGTCAGATAGAGGCAGACTAGAAATGGCCCAGAAAAACCGAAAGGTTAGTGTTGAGAAATGATCTGAAACATGTTGATCTTTGATTCATGGGATTCATTCACAAACGCAACAAGTCCTGAGCCATTTGCTTCCTATAGCACAGGAGGGTATGATTTACTGCTGCCAGGTAGTTCTCTTATAGACACAGTATATATTAGACGGTATAAGCTCTGACCTTATGAGCAATGCGGGCAACCTTAAAATGTCAGCATCTCACCGACTCAGAAGTGAAATGGGTATAAGTTCCCGGCTCCCCGCGTAGACTCCATCTCTGAATGGCATTTCACATCGCCAGAGCAACACAAAGGAAATATAAATATTGGGGAACTAATGTCACACCAGAGCTATTGCTTTGAAATATAAATATGTATAAATACATATAAGGATAATAATCAAGCATGGCGAGGAAGTTCAGAGGAAATGAAGAAAGCCGAAGCAGAACAGAGCGAGGGAGATGGAGCAGGAGAGAGAGAGAGAGAGAGAGAGAGAGAGAGAGAGAGAGAGAGAGAGAGAGAGAGAGAGAGGGGAGAGAGAGAGAGAGAGAGAGAGAGAGAGAGAGAGAGAGAGAGAGAGAGAGAGAGAGAGAGAGAGAGAGAGAGAGAGAGAGAGAGAGAGAGAGGGGAGAGAGAGAGAGAGAGAGAGAGAGAGAGAGAGAGAGAGAGAGAGAGAGAGAGAGAGAGAGAGGGATAAAGGAAGAGAGGAGTGATGGAGAGAGGGAGAGAGGGGATAGAGGGAGAGAGAGAGGGAGAGGGAGAGAGAGAGGGAGTGTGAGGGAGGCAGGGGGTGAGAGACAGAGGAAGGGGGAGGAAGACAGAGGAAGGAGGGGGAGTGAGAGGAAAGAGAGAGGGGGAGAGAGAGCTGGAAAAAATGGAGACAGAGTGAGTGAGAGGGAGGGTGGGAGGGATTGACAGAGAGAGTGAGTGAGAGGGAGGGAGACAGAGACAGAGAGCGTGAGTGAGTGAGAGGGAGGCAGAGAGGGAGAGAGCCTGCGAGACACAGAGCCAGAATATCACCGTGCATGGGAGAGTGTGGTACTTCAACACTGAGCCCTATGAAAGAAAATGCATACGGCATCACTCCCGGTATGGTTGGGGGGGGGGGGGGGGGGGGGGGGGGGGAGAGCAGCACAAAATGAAAAGGGCAAATCTGAGTTCATGCACCTTGGGTGAGGCTTGCCACCGGCGACAGACTAGCTCCAAAACTCTGCTCGCTGGAAAAGGGCAGGTGGGGGGAAATACCCTGGTGCTCAGCATAAATAAAGCGGATACACATTTCCTATTCGTCCGTCGGAGTCAGCATCCGACTTTCTTTTTTTAAATTGAAAAACCTGCCTGTTTAAAATAGAGGTGTTTTCTGAGATAATTCCATGCTCACCTAGGGGATATATATATATATATATATATATATATATATATATATATATATATATATATATATATATATATATATATATTATTTTTTTTTTTCCCTTATACAGGAAGTAAGCCAATTACACCGAAGAATTCCCAGGAACACCGGTATCCACCGGGCACCCGGTCTGGGCATTCAGGGGTGGGGGAAGAGAATGCTGATAAAAGCATTGAAAGCTGCCAGCATGCCATCATAACGCAGCATAAACATCATCATTACCAGCCCCATGTACTTCTGCCTCACAACCACCCCACCGAAAACAAAACACACAGCACAAACCGAGGCGCGCATTGTGTCCCACAGCGGAGGCATTTCATTTACTGGCACATTGCTGCTCCGCCGCTGAACCAATAAGCTTGTGAAAATACATAATGTTTTGGATGAATGGCCTGATGAAATATTGATGGCTTGCTGATGTGCTGGGATCCATGTGACAGTCCTCGGAGGCTCGGGGTGTAGCGCGGTGGATACTAAAGCACTTCAAACAGACACCAGCGACGCGCGTTTCATCTCCCCCCCAAACGGCTTCATTTTAGACGACACACACACAAACACACAGACTCACAAAGACGCACACACACGCACATGCACGCATACGGGCACATTCACACTCTTGAAGATACAGGCTGAGATGCGGAACGATACACACTTTAACACAGAGACACACACACAAACACACATGCACACACAGACACACAAAGACACACACACAAAAACACACACACATGCACTGCCACACTCTTAAAGATACAGGCTGAGATACAGAAACAAACTCACTTAAACACACAGACAAATACACACAAACACACAGATTCACAAAGACACATAGCCAAAAGACGCACGCACACATACAGGCACAAGCACATTCACACTCTTAAAGATACAGGCTGAGATACAGAAACACACACACTTAAACACACAGACGCACACGCACACACACACAAACACACAGAATCACACAGACGCACAGAAGCAGAAAGACAAACACAAAAACACACATGCACACAATCACACAGACGCAGAAAGACAAACACACAAAGACACACAAACACACGCACAAATTCACACCCACACACATACACGCACACACACACACACACACACACACACACATACACACTAGCGCTCTTGAAGATACATGCTAAGATACACAGACTCTGATAGACCCAAACGCACACACATGCAGACCCCATGAAAAGCTCTTGCCGGGGAAACCAGAGTGTTGCATTAAGAGGAAGGTGTCACACTGGCTTTATTCATTCTCTGCTCCCACAGGCACATCTCTCTGTCACTGAGGTTCATTGGATAATGTGGTTAATCACACATACACAGGCACACCTCCTCCTGTCCCTTAAAGTGGTAGAAACACAGCCCCCGACACAATCTTGATTCACACAAAGACAGAACCCCTTGTTAAATACAAACCCCTTTTATAAATAGCGACCCACTGAAAACAGATTAAGTTCTGCAGCAGCGACAGCGATATTGAACCGCAAACAAGAGACACGTAGAAATCCGTAGAAGCCGTAGCAACCCAATCACACCATCAAGATGTGTTTGTGTGTGTTTGTGTGTGTGTGTGTGTGTGTGTGAGTGTGTTGGTGTGTGTCAGTGTGTGTGTGTGTGTGTGTGTGTGTGTGTGTGTGTGTGTGTGTGTGTGTTTGCTTGTGTCTTACCCCCTATAAGCCAATTTGCAGCACAGTGCAGCAGAGAACCAGAGGAGTGCAGCACATGTTGTACGCGGCCACTTTGGCCAATCAGCAGGCCTATTAATCTCTGTCTAATTCAACCTCTCCTGTTTCAACAGTGGAGATTATGCCCATCGATCACAGGGAACACACACAGACACGCAATGGCGCACGCACACGCTCACAAAATCACACACACACACACACATACACACACACAGGTGTGCATGGATAAGGACACATCAACTTTTCCCCCTTCAAAAGATGCCTCCGGAAAAGTATGACCAGAAAAGCAAACAAAAATCATTTAATGACAGCCATGATTTATGTCGTTGTATCGCTGCATCTATCAGGGTGTCTTTGATACGCATATCCTGCCCTGATTGTGTTTTGTGTCATGCTAGCGCTTCGGCTAATCAGCTGACAAACATGGATTCATACATGGCCCGGTATGCATTTAAAGTGGTTCATGAATACCTAGTAATAGCACTGTTAATGGGCTTGGACTATTGACAAAGTCAGACTTAATGAGGGAAAGAGGGTGAGTAGAAGGACGAGGGAGATAATTAACTCGGCGATAATAGATAATATCTCACAATGGCGTGCAATTATCATGTGCCAGAGGTCAGATCTTTTCATTGTAAGGCAAGTTCAACTTCCTAAAATAGTTTATTTTGCTTTTGTGCGATTTTGTAAATGACCTTTTTAAATGTGACTTAGTTTGGGGCAGAGAAATGAGGATTTCTCGTAATTAACAGTTGATGAAAACAGATACGAATGTGGGATAATTCAACCTCTTTAAGCTTTCGATGATTAAATTACTAGAAATCTTTTTAGGTTCGACATTTGTCATTTTGATACTGTATTATTTTTAATTTTTATTAATTAACTTCATTAATGTGCCGTGATGGCTGGCTGTGAAATGCCACTCTTTTGCCTCGTACCAATCTTCATGGATCACAGATCGACTTCGTAATGGATGCTCTATAAATAGGGGACAAAGGCTTCTGATGCGTTTCAGGCGATAAATGTGAAAATATATTGTTTTGCCATTGCCAGTGTGTTCTCCTCGTAAAACTAGACATGACAAATCAAGCACAGCAACTTGGGGGATGAAACGGTTCGCAAAACTCGCAAAATGGTGGCGTTACAGTTTGGTAGGGTTCGGTGCGGTTTTGATATCGACAAAAGGATAGTGCTACCATTTGTATTTGATATATTTCATTATGAAAATATCATGACTTTCTTTAAAGGGGACTTATTATACCACCAGGTGTGAGTGTGATTAGCCTTACAAGCCGTTTCGAAAATCTGCCTAATATGACATCACTAGTGGGTGTGTCCACCTAGATCTGTGCTGGATAGATGAGCAATGTTTACTTCAGTCCACTGGGTAGGCTGGTAGATAGATCTATCCAGCACAGATCTAGGTGGACACACCCACTAGTGATGTCATATTAGGCAGATTTTCGAAACGGCTTGTAA
>NC_044050.1:27931047-27971047 GCF_902167405.1 Gadus morhua | reverse complement strand
CCTGCTAAGCACTGATTGTTTTTTCACCGAGATGAGCCAATCAGCGGCTTGCGGTCGATTTCTCAGACTGTCAGACACCACACCACGAATCAGAGACCCTGTTTTCAGCGACTGGAACCCGGCCTTTATGATTCCTTTTTCATATTCTAACCACCAATGCTATGAATATCCTGCTAACCCTTCATATTTTTTTTGTAAAAGGAATGTTAATGGTTTATTTTGCATTGGTCTAAGTACTTCTGATATTATTCAGCTTATTATTATTGCATTGCTGTTGTAATCTTCTTGGTGCAGGAGAATGTAACATGGATTGATTGTCTTCTGCGTCATTTTTGTTGATTATAAAAAATAACGATTTTTATTTTATTCTTTGAATATGTAATACCAAATCACGTCGCAATGGGCTTTTGATTTGTAGCCGCGAAAAAACGAAATGGGAACAAAATAAAAATCCATTAGTGAGTTATGTTTTGCGTGCAGATAACACGGCTCTGCCTGAATGTATCTGTCGCGGGAGAGCTGCTGAGTGAACCATTGATAAACAAAGGGCTTCATGGATTGTTTGTGCTTTCACCGAGAATTTGGGGAAACAAATAGGTTTGACACATAAAGCAGGCCGCACTCATGCAGAATGCATAAGCCAGGCGGCACGCTTAAAAAACAAACAATCGACAAGTCCAGGACAGGCCTAATACGTCTCCCAACGTCAGACACGCGCCCAGACACATGAGTCTCAAGACAGACTCACACGAGCACCCATCAGCGCATGGACACGCGCACGCACACACACACCCACAGAGGACATGCACACACGCACGCATGCATTACATGGACACACGCACACACTCACACACACGCACACATATTACCCTAACCCACAGAAGACAGATTCACATGCACACACACACACACACCCACACAGACACGCATACATTCACAAACAGAAGACAGACTCCGATTCACACACAAAGGCGCATACACCTTTCTTCACAACCTTCATCCTCTACCTCTGACAGCAATCATGTTTTTCAGATGAAAACGCTAATTACATCGAGAGACGCAAAGCATGCAGGCGACACGACACAAAGAGAGGCATGAGTCTCATTGCTGTGATTACGGGCTACTGAGGCACCCAGCCCCATGTCACTGGCTGAGCGACATCTTGCTGTGACTACGGTCTACTGAGGCAACCCAGCCCCGTGTCACTCGCTGAGCGACATCTTGCCATTTCTTTGGCCTGTTGCTGCGAGCCCCCGGCTGCTCCACCTCCACCTCCTCCACCTCCTCACGTCTCCGCCCCCACATGTAGAACTAAACATCTGTGGGCTGTTTAGGTTCAAAACGCAGCAAGTCAAGCGCCCTCCAAATGTAAATGATGTTAAGTACATCCACCTCCACACACACCAGCCACTAGATGCTCATTACGCAGTCGTTAATAATCAGGGTCTCCTCGGCACCCTGTTTAGAGGTTTAGGAGGGTGGACACATTGTGTTTATGCATGTACCCACACACACACACACACACACACACACACACACACACACACACACACACACACACACACACACACACACACACACACACACACACATGTGCGCACACACAGACATAAACACAAACACAGACATTTGCATGCCGATATATCATGCAAGCACAAACGCTTGCATGCACAGACACAGACAAAAACACACACACACACACACACACACACACACACACACACACACACACACACACACACACACACACACACACACACATCAACAGAAACACACCCACGTGAATACACATGCAGCGTGCACGCACAAACGCTTGCATGCACAGACAGACAAACGTGTACATCAACACACACACACACACACACACACACACACACACACACACACACACACACACACACACACACACACACACACACACACACATAAATGGAGAGGAAATATGGCAGCAACACTTTATGAACGACATCCTATAAAACAATGTGTGTGCTGACAAGACAAAAAGCATTGTCATTTACCTCTCACCTCTCCTCCCCCGCACCCACAATACCCACCCACACTTACACACTCACACACTCACGCACACACAAACACACTCAGTTCATCCTGCTCTTTAAATTATGGGGAGAGAAGACTCTTGGTTTCTAGCCAATGACCGCGGTTCAACACTTCCACTGAAAGAAATTAATAAATAACTTGGCTGACAGCAGTCGACTGTTCCCTCAAATGAATCTCACCTCACCACGGGATTTAAAAATCTATTCTGAAAGCAGGAGGAAAATATATGTCGCCTCAGATCTCTCGCTAAGACTCTTTGCTCTTCCAACGAAGCCAGAGATTTATTTGTAATTCCTACGAGGGAGAAGAATGAAGTGTTCAACCGCTCCAATATTAGTTCACCGAGCGTCCTAACACTGAGCGTAGCCAAATCTAGTTAGCAGCAAAAGTCCATTCTTCCTCTAATCTTCTATTCCCCGGCCAAGGCTGCGGCTCTCTCCGTGGCCAAACGGCGTCATATCCATCACATGTATTAATAAATAACGTGGGAAAGAGCCAAGCGAGAGGCCCAGAGTGTGAGCGGAGCATGAAAGGAGGGAGCGAAGGAAAGAGGCGAGCGGGGACACCAGAACGAGGGTGCATGAACATGAAAAGGCAGTAAACATTTCCATGCAAATAAAGAGTGAATAACAAACACTCCAGAACACTAACTCCCTCCCTCCCCCGTCTCTCCCCTTCTCAACTCTAGCGCGCCCTTCAACAGGGATACAGCTGGGAGAGAGCGAGAGGGTTCATTTCTCCCCTCATCTATTCAACGTGCTTTGAAGCATTCCCAAAAGGTTGATCCCATTCAGAGAGGTTTCCTATTTCTCTAATACTCCTCAATAATTCATCGCCCCTGTTTTTCTATGGTTTTGCTCTGAGCATCGGAGGGATTATCTCAACCTGGCTGCGCATGAATAATATCTGTAGGATATCCTCCACCCATAGCGGTGACGGTGTCGGAGGTAGGGACGATCGGGGCGAGAAATGGAATCGACGTGAATAGATGAATAAAGGGAAGACAAGCAAACACATAAATAACCATGACCCCGACCCAATAAATATAGAATGTATGGATGAATATTTAAAAAACCTTATCCTGACCCAATAATTACAAACACAAGCTCAACCCAGCCTAACCTTAAGCAAAAACCCTTAAAGCTCTGAATAAACAGACAGATCCAAATGATGAAATGAAATCACAGACCGTATAAAATAAAATATTTAGTCCAAAAAAGTATTCGTTTTGAAATTCAACTGGTGTTTGGAGATTTTAATTGGTGTTGGCTGTGTCTGACTGCTGCAATGTACCTTCATGCAGTCAAATCCTGAAAGCCTATTGAAAGGCAGAGAGATTCTCTTTGTAGTAGTATTAAAGCCGTGCACAGACACCGACACGTGCACCCGCACGCCAGTCCAACTGTCACCAAAGCCATTTAAAGAGGTCCAAAACGCCGCAAACCAATGTTTGTTTCGACATGGAGATCAATATGAATATGAAAGGAACATCCCATGAAGCACAATAACATGGGGCAGAGAGGTATCACAGCGTGCTCAAATAATAATATTAATGAAAAATGACGACAACGCCGGATTCTGGATTACAATAGTACAAGGACACATGCTGCGAAGTGTGTCCGTGCCTGTCAGATCACATTATCCACCAGACAGCAAGCTAACAACCTACTACTCCTGCACTGCTTCGAGTGTAGCAAAACAAATCAAAAAGCACCCAGACCCCTGTCTACCTGCATCTCCGTACATGCACATCATTTCACCCGTCTCCCAGATTGTCCTGTTGTTATTGTTGTTGTGGGTGTCATCCTCCAGGCTGTGATTGGATGACGGGATCTCTGGGTGTGTGTGTGTGTCCGTGTGTGTGCGTGAGACTGTGTTTGTGTGTGTGGGAGATTGTGAGATTGGGAGTGTGTGTATGGGGGGGGGGGGGGGGGGGGGGTGAGATGGATGGCTGTGTGATAGCTCTGCACTGCTGTCCTGCTCCGGTGACTCTGTGATGAACTACACTGCAGCAACTCTTGTCACCTCCCCGTATAGACATCGTGTGACGAGACACGGAGCCGCTGGGGGAAAGGTGCAGGGATAGGGTGCTCGTGTGAGGGACGACAAAAGACTCCAAGTTGTGGATGCAGTGTCAGTGTGTGTATGTGTTTGTATATATGCGCGTGTGTCTGTGTATGTGGGTGTGTTTGTATGCTATATGTTTGTACATGTGTGTTTGTGTGTGTGTGTGTGTGTGTGTGTGTGTGTGTGCGTTTGTGTGTGCCTATGTTTATAGGTGCGGTTGTGTGTGTGTGCGTTTCTGTGTGACAGCTCCACCATTGACCTGTGACAGCTGTCAGTCAATCTCTCGGGAGGGGGGGGGGGGGGGTCCTGTGTCATCGAAGTACTACGCAAATCAGCACATATTACTTTATCTGCGGTACTAATTCCTCCATTTTGTACGCATTTCTAGAGATGAGCACACCGCAACTCCCTTCCCTCTTGGCCCCGGTGTTAAAGCGTCCACTTAGCTACATTATGCTGCAATGTCCCAAAGGACGTATTACTGCCGTTCCATAGCACCGAGGCACATTCCAGCAGAGTATTTGATAAAAGCACTAAATGAGAAGAAACTTAGGTCAACCCTACGCCTTGAATATATTCTAAATACGATGCTATTCCCTGAAAGTGGCATCCGGTGAATATAGATCCGTGCGGTAATGGAACCGGCAGGCCTTTTGTAACAGAAGGGAGTAGAGGTTATCCACAGGTTAGGCTGTGGATGTTGAACTCTGAAAATCAGCCGAAACAAAGTGGCCACATCGTGGTTCCACTTATGTGGCATGCTGAAGAGCGCTCACCCACTGTCAGTGTTTGAGTTTTGCCACATGCAACACGTTCTTGGTGGGGGGGGGGGGGTCGGCTTTGCTCAGGAGGAAGAGCAGGATGACTTTCAACCAGATGGTTGCTAGTTTGATCCCCGGCGTCTCCTAGCGAGTGTCGAGGTGTCCCTGAGCAAGGCACCTCACCCGGACTGCTCCTAACGAGCTGGATGTTGCCTTGCATGGTTTCCTTCGCCGTCGGTGTGTGAATGTGTGTGTGAATGGTTGGAAGTCACGTTGGATAAAAGTCTCTGCTTAATGTAAATGTACAATCTGTTTTCGCTGTAAAGCTAGGGTTGACCTCCCCTACTCTGAATCTTCATACTCACCGTTGCGTGAGTAGGAAGCATCAGGGTTACACACAGGAAGTCTCTGCTCTCCGCTTATCTGTGCCTTCTCTGGAAGCCGGCTTTATCCTGCAGGAACCCCTCCCCTGACGTGGACGTGCGTTGGATATATTTTCGTCAAAGCTCCCTGATTAATGTACACCTCTCTAAGGAACAACGCAAGCATTTCGACTGGATCTCACGTTTTAAGTTTGCATCCTTGCAGGTTTACACAAATGGACTTGTTGCTCCGGTGAGCAGTCAAGAAGCGGTTTCAGTCTTTTAAAAACTCATGGGCTGACGTCTGATTGTCATCGTATTAACACAGAGTCCTCTACACGGAGCGACATATTTCTTCCTTCCCATTGGCTGTTGCCGCCGTAATCTGCAATTCCGGTCTCGTTCCCCCCTCCCTCCCGCACTACCCAAAGGGCCCGACCTTATCAAACCGGTTTGTAACTAAATTTGCCCTCCAGACTCCGCGGGAGCACGCAAAATGGCGTATCTTAAGACCCCCGTCGTACACTACAATCAAGGACTACATCAGCCCTTATCACCCCCCCCCCCTCCCCCACTGAGCCTCATTATCCGGGGGTTCGCAGCCCAGCGGATAAGAGCCTTTGGAGACCAAAGTGTACTATTCTTCTATTTGATTGCATGGTTGAGCTATGTAAAGATAAATTAGAGCGTGATATAGACCTTGGCAAAGTAGGGTTCTCATGAAAGGCGTTTGAGGCACAATGGAGAGGTTGGAAGGAATCAGTTTCAAAATGCCCCCAAACTCTGGGGTCTTGACACGCGCTGGCAGTGTTTCAGCCAGCCAATTACAGTTAATGGAATGTATAGGTACAACTATAATATAAATCTATATAGATAAAGATATACAGCCGATGTACCACTCTAAATGTGCTACTCTCAATGATAAAACAGCTGCTAGCTCACCGCTCAGAAACAGAATTAAAGGTAGTTTTTCTCTCTGCTTTGGCACAGAAAGCGTGTTACCGCGGTGGAGTGATGCACAAAACGATATTGATGAGCAAAGAATTAGAGTGTAAGAAAACAGACAAAAACAAAAAACACTGATCTACACTGCAGCTGTAGTGCCTGGTGTTACGATTTGGGAATGAACAAAAGCAACAAAAACAAAAAGAAGAACAAAAGGAGCTCTGCAACCAAATAACGTCATTCAAATGTAAGAAGATCCACGGGGAAATCGACATTTTAAATGTCACTGCGCTCAATCCATCAGTACATGATGATACATGATGATGCTTTCGCATCCCATTTGCAAATAGAGTAAAAAGAGTAAACTATGTATTTATATGGTTGGTTTATTGTTTGACATTATGATGTAGTTATAATAGGTCTCTTGTCTGTCCACCCAAAACCAAACTAATTAGTACAATTGAGTATCAGTATGCAGTAGATAAATCAGCAGCCATTCCGGTGAAAAAACGCTCCAACCAATCACAACTGGTGAGCGTGGCTTCTTTTCCAGGTGTCCCAGCAAATGGCTGTCAAACACCACTGGACTTCCATCCAAAATCCTGCAAATCCTCAACACGAAAAGTAAAAAAAAAACACAAAACACAAATCGCGACGTCAGAGAAAGCTCCCCCCTGCTGCGTCACATCTGCAGCCTCTTATAGACCCGCGTCTGGGTCCTGCTGCCTCAAAAAAAAGGAACAAGAGCTTTCCACATGAAACACATTTAGCCACTCAATCACCTGAACAGGGACGGTTAGTACCCGACAGCTGTGGAGCTTGCGTGGCAGCGGTGGCGGCGGCGGCGGCGGCGGCGGCGGCTTCTTGTGTGAGCCGCTCTTCCTCTGGTGGTGGAGATCATACGGGCGGGTAGTGGTGCCAGATGCCGGTGTGTCTGAGGACCATATGCGTCGGTGCAGCTGGATGTGCCTTCGCCAAACAGGAGAGGTGTGCGATATATCATTAACACCACATGTTTCTTTTCCCAGAGCAGAAGGCCTTCTTCAAGTAGGCTTCTGCCGACAGACGGCGCTTGCTTGCTTGTGCGATTGTTTTCTTTTATCGTCTTTGGTTTTTGTTTTATTTCTTCAGAGAGATGAGATAGAGAGGCGATCCGGTATCTGAAGTAGAAACGCTCTGGTATTGTAGCTGTTATTGCAGTCAGAAGATATTGGCGCTTTTCAAATTCTAAATCCATTCTGTCTCTGTGTAGTATGGAGACTAAACCAGGGCCTAGCATTATTTTGAAAGTGGGCCCGTTGCATAGAAATGGATGGTTGCCATTTGCTTATGATTGTTTGACACATCTTTCCCAAATGCACCGACTACTAGCGAAATGCACACGAACGATTTGTCTACAAACTCATTTCCTGGACAGGTCTTCTGCATTAATCTACCAGCAAATGTCCCCCTGTCAGATTACATGAGTTCACATGAGAGCTGACTTTCCAATTGCAGACAGAAATATCCCACGCTGTTTACTGAGATTTATTGGCGTAGCTTGACAAATCATTCAGTATTCCGCACAGCATTCCACTAATTTGTGCCCCTAACATGGACCTCTGATCAGTCTGTAAACAATCACACACCCGGTATATCAGCAGCAAGGTTAGATGATTATAATGCAAATGCTGAAATTGTTCCAATTTTTGTCCTCTCTTCATTTTCCATGGGCTTTAATAAATCAACACAACGTCCTATCAACTTTGGAAATGTGTTGCAACTCACAAAACCTTAATGTATTGGGTGTCAGTGTGTGCTGGTTTAACAAACAACTTTGGTGTCTGGAAGATTTATTAACAACACAAACATGGAGATGGCAAACTCTGTTCTTTCTCTATCATCTCTGATATTACCTTTGTTTACTGTGTTATTCTTCACACATTAAGAGGGCTTTTAATCACAACTGAAATCAATGCATGCATACCATGACTGCATGTATATATCCATCTTTATTTCACAAGGTGAGAGCCTCATTGAGACTAAAATCTCAAAGTAGTATGTCATGTATGCAGCACAACTCTGATCCACCCAATATCTGGCAGTGACTCATAAGTCTGATAGCTAAAGGAAAGTGCTCTGATATAAGCCGCCATAAAACTTTTTTCCTGTATGCAGCGCTCTTCAGGAAATAATACACTTTTGTGTTGCTAAGGTTTCAGAATGGTTCGGGTTACCCATCTTCTCGTCAACCTTCACTGGAGACGCACGGCTTGCAAGTATTAAGAGTTTGACTCTGAAATGTTTGACTCTTGTCAAGTGGATGTGAACTGAGGGGTTGAACTTTGCGGGGTGGATAACCTACATATAATACGAGGTGTACAGAATGTCATAATGAGAAAAATAGCTTCACTTTGGATGGCAGTTCGCACTCAAATCTCAAAGGCGTGTATCTCCTTTTGATGCAAAACCCCTGCTCACTTACCGAGCCGTCAGCCTATGCCATCGCGATCCGTGTTGGTTGCCAGGTGATGACTGTGGTGCTTGTCGGCTGAATAAGCTAGTTATCGGTATTCTGCCGCGCTGCGTCTATGAGTGGCCTGTAATATCGACGGAAGACTCTGGCACTGTAGAGCGCACGTGTGTGACAGGACGGACCTCAATGACAGGGACGTCAAACACGCTCGATACAGACTGCCTTCATGACACGTGGATACATTTTTCAGCAGTCGACTCAGTTTGAATCCTCTCTCCTTCACAAAATCTCAGAGGGGAAGGGGTGCACCTCTCCAACTTCCCAGCGTTTGTTTAGCGCTCAGTGTTTTATGCCGTGCACGTGGGTCCCGGGGGGCAGCGGTGGGAATAAATCGATGGCAAAATGCAACAGAGCTGTTGAACGCTTACATGGGGTGTTTGCCATTAGTCATGAGGATTCTGCAGCGTCAGCGCGGTGTCTACCTTGCGTGTGACCTCCCAGAGGTAAGCATCAATCTCAACCTTTAATTAATCCCCGCTCGGGCCGTGCACTCTCGCCGTGCACTCTCGCCGCGCGCTACGGTCAAAGGGGGGCCGCACGGAATATTGATTGTATAAGTGTAACGTCCGTGTGAAAATAATAAATAAAGGGACTATTGACTACAACTCTTTCGCACGCACGCGCACACACACACACGGACACACACATGCACCACCCACTGCGTCCCCACAAAAAAAGTGATACACAATCACGCACACAAATAATACCGCCACAAGGGAGTACACGCGAGACCACAAGGGTCACTTCCTTTTACCCAGAAGCCTTTGGGAAAGGTCAAGGGAGTGGGAGACTAATACCTTTACCCGGATTTCACAGGAAGCTGCAATGTTTGGAGAAATGGCCAAGTCAGAGCCGCCAAAGGTCAGCCCTGGACGGAGAGCTGCAGGGCAGGGGGTCGGAAAACAACACATATCTCCACTTTCCCCAAGGTCGCTTATTGAAGGAGGTCTCGGCCATTTAACAGCGGAGGACCTTCAAGTGCTTTGCCTTTTATTCTTGCCTAAAGGAGCCGCCTCGGGGAATGAAATGCCTCATCACAAACATGTTTTCCTCAGTTCCGCTGTTATCATTGTTTTAATCTGATAAACAAAGACAGACACGGCGAGTGAAAAAGCAATATGAATAGAAATTCACACGGCCAAGGCCGTTGTGCTTTTAATAAAGACGAGCGGAGGGAGGGAGATAGACAGAGAGGAGATCATACGGGGTTCAACTGAGGTTTCTTTTTTTTTTCTCTCTGAACCATGTTTACTTATTTTGTCATTTCTTTATTTATTTCAATAACACCACTCTGGGAGCGATTTGGTCTGGATTTTGCACGATTTAGCCGGGCTTAGATCCTGTTAGTCGCGATAAAGAGGCAGAATGTCCCAGTTGCGTCCTTATCCCGCTTATGAATATTCAACCACTGGGCTCCCCTCCCCTTCCCATTGTTTTCTCATTTGTACTGATATCTGCGGGCGGAGGGAAACTGATAATGCGCTGGAGGGAGATGAAGCAATGGGAAGTGGCGTTGATATACAATATGATATGCCTCCGTTACGCAGCCGTGCCTCAATGGACTCAAAGTAGTTCTCAGCTGCCTCCTCATTTGAAATATGCTCAAAATCCATTAAAGTCCAAAGCCTTTTAAGATTTATTATCCTGCTGGGAGATTAGGGTCGGAGAGATTCAGTGTCTCCAGCAATATCCGGTTAAAAGCAACCAAAGGACGCCGGCCTTTTAATGTGGAAGTTGTACAGCTGGGTTGCTGCGCGCCGGGGCTGATTGTTTTGTCAGGGGTTTGCAGAATCCACAGCCTTAGGTTCTGGAGAGTACACCGTATAGCTCCTGAGTCGTGAGGGCAGACTCTGTCTGTGTGTGTGTGTGTGTGTAGATCTCTTTTCTGTTTGTTGTGTTTCTGTTGAATTGTATCCGCTAGCGAAGTGTTTTGTTAGTGTATGTCGTTCCTCGTGCAAGTGAGTTTGCATCTGTGTATGTGTGTGCGTGCGGGTTTGTATAGGCGTGCGTGTGCGTGCTTGTCGCTAAGTTAATGCACATACACACCCACTCCCACGGATTCACTCATCTGTGTTTGAATACTTGTGTGTGTCTGTGTGGGTGTGCTGTGTGTGTGTGTGTGTGTGTGTGTGTGTGTGTGTGTGTGTGTGTGTGTGTGTGTGTGTGTGTGTGTGTGTGTGTGTGTGTGTGTGGATTTGTGTTTGTGTGTGTTGGTCTGAGTGTGTGTGTGTGTGTGTGTGTGTCTGTGTGTGTGTGTGTGTGCGTGCACGGAGGATCACTGAACCGGGTGGTGGGAGTACATCCATGTTAGTGCAAGCGAGCGGAAAGGCTACATCTGTCACTCTGTATTTTCTCACACACGCACTGACGAGCGCCGCGTGTCTGCCACACACACACACACACAAACACAAATCCATACACACACACACACACACACACACAAACACACACTCACAAATTCACACACACACACACACACACACACACACACACACACACACACACACACACACACACACACACTCAGACCAACACACACAAACACAAATCCACGCACGCATACACTCACGTCACATTTATAGACGTTAGTTTCTGTGGTTGTGTGTGTTTGTGGAGTGCGGGGGTGAGTGTGTGTGTGTCTATAGGTTGTGCGTCTGTGTATGCTTTAGAGTGTGTGTTTGTGTAGGCACAGCATATGCACAGACTTGCACACAAAGTGACTATGATGCATTTCTACCGCCAGCTTTTGGCGCTGTTTCTTTTCCCCTCGCGCGTCAGCCACCTCTGCCTCCCCGCTCGGCGCCCCTTCCACCCGGCACGGCCCCCCGACCATATGCTCGCCCCCCCTAAAGCCCTCCGCCAGGTCACACCGTCGCCGCGTGCCGTGGACGTGTGGAACATTTTGTAGCACACACAGAACGCACATTGAGAAGTCAAGTGTAAGCGCAAATGGATAAGATAAGAACTTTATTTCATCCCATACATGAGAAATTCACTTGTTACAGCAGCCCATGGAATATAGAAAGAAGCAATTATAAAATAAAGTGCACTAAGTGTTCAGCAATACGTACATACATTAAATAAAAACATATTTTCATTCCTACTCTGACTCCTATTAACTTAATCGATCCATAGACGCCGTACCTGTACTCTCATGCCTGTTGTTCACGTGAGTGTGTCTGAGTGAGTGAGATGGCACGCGAGTGCGCCTTTAAAGTTACCAAGGCTCTTCTGAGGGACTTTCCTCGCTCTAACTGACCTCATTTGAAGCCGAAGTGGCCCTGAACCTGGTTATTAATGGCTGCGGAGGCGTGCTGGAGCTTGGGAGCTCTGCCTCTGCACGGAGGAAGGTGGAGGAGGAGGAGGAGGAGGAGGAGGAGGAGGAGGAGGAGGAGGAGGAGGAAGGACAAGGAGGAGGAAGGTGGATACCGCCTCACGGTCAGCCACTCCGACCACTTAGCCCACATTAGCCACCAGCATTACATATTTTTCGCTGCCATTTCAAGGCTCTTTGCTATACTCTTCCCACCGCCGTCGTCGACTCCACCGCCCCCCCTCCAAAACTCCTCCTACTCCTCGCAGACGGTTGGGGACGGGGGAGAATCGATGGAAATGTGTACTTTTACCGTCAGAAAGCGCGTTCGGACGGAAGGATGCACAGCAAAGTGCTGAGCTGACACCTCGGTTTACTCAGAGGATGATGGGAGTCTGGAGTGATGGGATCCTCTGGTGTGCTGGGAAATCAAACTGCTCAGAAACCTATGATGGGCAGGGCTAGTTCTGGCGTGACACTCTCGTCATGTGACCCCCCCTATCAGCTGACTGCGTGGGCGAATTAAACGCTTGCACACTGTCTGATAGGCGGTTGATTTGAGACTGTCCATCTCAAACACGCACTCCGTAAGTTAAGTGTGCTGAGCAGAATTCGCCCACCAATACGCCAGCCTCCACCTGCTTTGGTTCTGCACTGTTATTGTATGTAACCTGTACAAGGGGTTGAGATAGCTGATGAACCCCATGGGGGATTGTATAGTTCTGCCTGTTGTCAAACGCTGGTATGCTGTTGGTGCTCTGTGTCTGATGTCTGTTTCCTGCTTTAAATCATACAGCAGGGAGCACCAGAAGAGAGTGGAGCAATAGGGGTATTAACATTTCATGCGATGAATGGTTGAATCTATGACATGAATCATGATAGAACTATAATGGTGATGCCATTGTTAGATTGAAAGAATGTTTTCTTTAAAAACCCCGATATGTAAATGTGACAAAGTTAACAAGGTAAGATGAAAAAATGTGCATTCAACGTGTTACTGCAGAAAAGGTAAAATAGCATTAACAGATCCTTTAAATGACAGCAAACATAACACAGCCTGTGACCTTGATAATCAACGAATTCATTAAACACAATGATATGCATCAAGAATGCTTTTCAGATGAATAGCACACATACACCCTGATACATGAATATTACGCACACACATGAATATCACACACACACACACACACACACACACACACACACACACACACACACACACACACACACACACACGCGGATATCTCCCCTCCGCTGCATTATATATAATTCACAGAGGCTGATGACAAAAGATGATCCTTTTATCAGGGCAGCCTCTATTCCCTGCAGAGCTGAGGTGCCCCGAGGAAAACTTGAACAAAGATAAATAAATGAACAAGGCCAGGGTAGAAATGAGCCGGACAGGTGATCTGTCTCTGTTGCTGCATGATCCTCACCAAATGGGTTATTGATCGGAGGGTTGTATCTGGGGGTCGGTCGGGTCGGTGGCAGGCGGGGTAGTTTAGTGACTAAGGGTTGTTCCACTCCCGTTCAAAAGGTACTCGGTTGGGCTTCGATCCCCGACCAGCGCAGCCAAAATCCCCGCAGGCCTCCTTGAGCAAAGTCTCTGCACCTTCTATAGCCTTTCGTTAAGGGGGCGTGTGGCTGAAAGTCATCGTAAGTTGCTCTGGTGGGAAGCTGTCCGCTAAACGACTAAATAGTGAGTTGTACCCAGAGGGTGACCCCGTTTTGAATCAACAGATCACACAAAAAGGAACAATAAAATGCCCACGTTTAAGGGTTTCGATGTTATAGCACTTTCAATGGACTGGCTTTAAAGGACCAATAAGTGTAATATCCCGGTTGGAACTCAAAAGTGTCTCACGTTAAATGTTTTGCGCCTTAACTATACTTTCATGTCATCTGCATTTCTGGGGGATGCTAAATTACACTTTGGCTACACATTGAGGATCCAATTATCAAAATGTGTTAAACGTTCCCCTTTCACTATGTTTTCATGGTTGCAAAGCCTGTATGTGCCTGTAAACACACACAATGTCTGCTTGCTTTAGCACACAACCTTCTGACTGCTCACACATCTTTCTGTGCACCTTTGAAGCCCTTGGAGACTGCAACTGTAAGGTACTAAAACATAGTTAATCCTTAACTTAGCTTTGAACCCACATCTCATTTGTTTTGTCACATAGTCAGAGCAGTGTAGTTTCTGTTCTACCTGAAATATATTTTTAGATATAAATTAGATATAAATAATTTTACAGGAGCAGTACAACTGTTAAGTGTAAGAGTTGCACTTTTCACTTTGACACCAGGTGCCTGAGGTTATTTTGATTGATCTGAGAGCGGGGAAGGGGGAGGGGGGGTCCATTGTTTACGGTTAAAAATAGACAGCTTACAGGTGTCTATTTACCTACCCCTACACCCTGTAGGGTAAGTGGCAGTAAATGTATACCTGTCCCAAAATCAATGAACCTGTCCCCTCAAATATCTTAGAACGCCTCAAATACGGTCACTGGATTGTCGGTTCTGTACTACACGTAAAGAACGAAGAAACCAAAGTTTGTTTTAATAATTTTTGTGGGTTTGGACTTTGAGATTCCATGTTGACCGATATACAGTTTGTAATCGTTTTATACGTAAGTATAAAACTAACCTGAGAATCAAATCATCCTCCGAACCACGTCTTTCGTATTTTGACAAAGGCAAATGGCTGAAGCCAGGTAAGGACGGATGATTCACAATTTACGTAATAAATTGCAAATTTCTTCTGCATTTCGAGCGCTTAATAACAATTATCTGGCTGCCTGAAATGTACTTTAAGCAGTCCCGGGGCAGTCGGACAGTTGTTTGTGTCGAGCCCAGTCACCTTTATGATGCCCAGCCACCCAAAGCACCCACACTCTGACACTGACTTTCTTCTGCCGGCCGATTAGCACCCCAGAGAGATCCTCTACCTGCCCAGCGTCACCATGGATACGTCCTCTACTTGGAGGAAACTTGCCCAGCAGCAGCCTGGATAATTCTGCTACCTGGAGGGGGAGGGGGGGGGGGGTGAAACCTGTCCAGCAGTTCCCTTGCTAGCTCCTCTACCTTGGGGAAACCTGCCCAGCATCACGCTGGCCACTCCTTTCCTTTGAGGAACCCGCTCAGCGTCGGTCCGTGGCGCACTCCTCTACCTGGGGGAAGCCTGCCCAGCGTCGCCACCAGTGAGGTCCACTACCTGGGGGGGGGGGAACCAGCTGCACATTAGCGCCATGGCTAGCTCCACTACCGGGGGAAACGCGTCTAACCGAGGCTAATCAGGCTAATCAGCACCAAATGGCCGCGGAATGAAATCTGGGCGAGCCTCAAGCCTGTCGGTGAAGTTGCTCCGTTCACAGAATGTGGCGACGGCGATTGGCAATCGTATCTGCTGAGTCACAGATGCCTGCCCATCCTGGATGGGCTGTGTTAGCCCCTGTTCCTGACAGAGGAGTGGTTTAATTACTGGCCCAATAGAGAGCCCTGTTTAGGTTGAGTGCACCTTGTTTCTCTGGCCCATCCTTCCAAAGACAATTGTGGGGGCCCACAATGGATACCTTAAACCGAATCGTCCTCATTCGTCGCACTGTGTAAGATCAACATTTAATATTTTTCCGGTTGCAGTGTTGCCTCCATCAAGCTGTGTCCCCGTTTCATGAGGGAGAAGATAAGCGAGAAGATAAGCAACACACTGTATCTCAGAGACATTTCGCTTTGCATGCTTTAACATTTCTCACAAACCATTCCGATTACCAGACGGAGATTGTCCGTGAATAATCACAACCGCCTTTGCTTTCCCCATAATATCAGCGTGAAGCAGAAACTCATTGTTTTCCAGAGCACAAAGTTAACTCGAACCAACTAAAGTTAAACACGCCGCGTGTGTACGCGTGCCACCGATTCTGCGTACGCCCCCCACTGCCACCCTGGACCAAAACCCACGGAATGGGAAAGATTGTTATCCATGCGAGGAAGTGCAAGGAAGGCACTTTCTCTCTGCTAATTCCCTCGCTGTTTCAGCCAGATCAGAAGGCATGTAATGTTTCATCATGTCCTCGCCACTCTCAGATTTCCCTCTCTCTCTCTCTCTCTCTCTCCCTCTCTGTCTCTGTGTCTCTCTCCCCGACCCTGGTATCCAGCGGCGACGACAGAGGCAGTGTCGACGTCGGTACAGCAGAACGGCGGCACAGAGACACGGTGACACCTTTCCTCTGTTCTGCAAGCGCGCAGGGGAGGGGGTGGGGGGGGGGAAACAGCGTCTGCTTGTTCTGTACCTCGTGTTCAACCGAGGATTCTTCGGCGGCAAAATAACATCTCTGGAGCCGCCACGAAGCGTCCTTCTTCCGGGAGAACTCAAGGGGGGGGGGGGAAGAAAGGGGAAAGACGAGAAGAACGGGGAAGGCAACAAAGAAAGTGGCACGGCTTTATAGTTGCTACCGTGAGGATTCTTGTTCCGTTTGATGAGGTGTTAATGATACACCTTAATGGTTATAATAACTGTGAGGTTCGTGATTAGGAATGAGTCTGCAATGAGAACCTGCCGCGCCCCCCCTACCCCTCTCCCCGACCCTCCCTCTTTGTTCCCGCTTTCTAGGCCGATCATGGAGGGTGACAGGAAGGGGGAATCAAAGCCGTTGTCGAGAGTGTAGGTGAACAGAACCAACCAATTGAAAACGAGGGAACGCTGGTTGGGCTTTGTGGCAATATAGGACAAAATGGAGATTTATGATCTCTTAAAGCCGCCACCCGCCTCCCTCAGATGTCTTGCCTTTAAAGTGATTTCCATCTGAAACCCGTCACTGTCGCAGGCAATAAACCCGAGTCCCAGCAGCGGTGGCGGCGGTGGTGTAGGCGGAGGCTGAAGTTAACATTGCAGAAAGAGAGATGAGAGGGTTAGGACGTGCCCACCGCGCCCGCCATGCGCTCGCAGTGACACTCGGCTCATTAAATAAGGGCGCGTGGCTCGTTTCTAGAGGGGGACGACGAGGCTGGGCTTTGGGGAAAATAATTAAGCAAATGAATCCACTTAAAGAAATGCGAAGTTTAGTGAAATATATATTTTTTATTTTTCCGGAGCCACATAACTGAAGTGGAGCCAAACAGCGTAATAAAACGCGGGCTTAGGGACACTGGTTTCATCTAATGCTTTATCTACGGACCTGTGACAGAAGATGTGAAGGAATGGGAGACGCCGTGAATTATACCACCGTGAAAAATCTATTATTTTCTAACACTGCTTTCATCTTTTGCTTCTTTTTTCTCCATCTCCCTCTCGGACTCCCTCCTTTATATGCAGATAGGGAGCAGCTTGGATCGGCCGTAAAACCCAGGCACCTGAAGACCTCAAATTGATACTTATCTCTATGAATCTTTAGAGACGCAGTCAGATGAATATTTCATCTCGACCACTAAGTGTGGGTCCATCTAGCCAGTCCCCTCATTGCATGCATGGTCATTACGCTCTTCCCCCTGGTGCATTACATCTTTTGTTCCCCCCGCAGAACCAAGAACTGGAAAAAATACAACTTTTTAACTTTTAAAATCACTGGGCCTTTCACTTTTGCGAAGAGTGAAAGGCCGAACACTCTCGTGTTTGAATCTTTCTGTTTCTATGGACGTGCACACACGTGCGTGCATACACACACACGCATGGATACACCAAAGTCAAGCCCTTTAAATGTGTATAGGCAGACTTTAAGCTGAATGTCAGCTGGGTTCAGTTTAATTTGATTTTAAGCGTCTGGATGAGTGCCTCTGAAGATTTGCGTTTGAAGAGAAATCCATTCAGTGGTACGTTTGCTGCTATTAGGCAAAAATATGGGTGCTAATTGGGCCTAATTTATAAGGAATTACAAATAAATTGGATGTTAAAATGCCCCATCAGGTGTGTAAACATATTTAAAGAAATAGTTTGATGACTGATCCGTTAATTCAGAAGAGAAGAGGCCTTGGATCTGACTCCTAAAGTAAAGAGAAGAAGAGAGATTAAACAAGATAGTTACAACTGCTCACGAGCAAATTGGCAATTATTAGAATGCAACACTTTGAGTTCATAAAAAGTTTGCTGGTGTAAAAAAAACTAATTATGTTAGAGGCGCCGTACCAACTGACAAGGAAAGTGTGGGGTCGGCTTAACTCAGGAAGTAGATCAGTAGTCTTGTGTCCGAAAGGTTGCTAGTTGATCCCCAGCTCCTCCTAGCTGAGTGTTGATGTGTCCCTGAGCAAGACACTTAAACCTAACTGCTCCTGACGAGCTGGCTGTCGCCTTGCATGGTTGACTCTGCCGTCGGTGTGTCAATGTGTGTATTAACCGATGTATGTCGCTTTGGATTGAAGCGTCTGCTAAATGCCCTAATATAATATAATATAAGTGCACGGTGGTGTGGCCGCACGAATGTGTCTGAGGGTGTGTTTGTACATCAAGAGTTGAATCAGCTGCTGTTTATAGATGAACCAGTAGGCCAGCTGCGATGTCTGATCACCCACTTCAGGATCCCATAGTCTATCCGTCTGACTGACTTCTCCCATTATGTTTGTTATCTCTGCCCGCCTCTGACTCGGTCTGTCTTTATAAACCTCTTCCGTTTATTTCTTGCTAATATCTCTTGCATAATTTTGTTCATTCTTCGCGGACGACCCTCCCTTGTTATTTTCCGACCAAACTTAAATTTGCTGCATTGGCCATCTCTCTCTCTCATTGTCTCTCTCTCTCTCTCTCTCCCTATGCCCCTCTCTTTCTTTGTCTCTCTCAGTCTTTGTCTCTCTCTTTCTCTCTTTGTCTCTCTCTGTCTCATTCTCTCTCATTCTCTCTCTCTCCCCCTCTCTCTCTCTCTCTCTCTCTCTCTCTCTCTCTCTCTCTCTCTCTCTCTCTCTCCCCCCCTCCCCCCCGCCGCCTCAGTTCAGTCTACATTAGTCCCGAGTAGCTCTCACAGCTCTCGGCTATTAATAACAGTGGGTCGGGAACGACTGCAGACGAATACTAATATATCTCTCTCTCACATGAACACTTTGCACAAGGGACTGTAGAAAAACGTGTTATGAAACAAACAAAAAATAAAAAATGTAAGGTGTCAAGCTACAGTTCTCACAAGATATCGGCTCAGGCGCCTCGGTGACGGCGTACAGATGTGCAGCCAGCACCACGGCACGGCAGGGCGCGCTGTCGCGGTCGTGTTGTCGGCCCGCAGGTCGTCGATGTGTTTCAGCCTCTGACCCCCGGGGGCGTGGTGTTAGCAGGAAGGTACTAACCGTTAGCCTGGCCCGGCCCCCTAAATCTTGTAAGAGAGATGGTCTTCGTTGTCACCCTCGGGTGAGTTCGGGTGGAATTGGATCCCTCTCTGGGAGCGGCGGAGTGCGTATCACTGCACTGCAGTAACACAGGGCTTTAATGGAGGGCACAGAGTGGAGGTTCACCTGCCCACTGTCAGCGCGGGGGGACGACGACGATGGCTTATTGGTGTGATTCAGCCAACAAATGAGAAGTACGGTAATCAATAGCAACAGAAATAAATGATTTGAAAGTTTGAATTAAAAGTAAAAGGAGCTGAAGGCGAACATTTGTCAGAGCGTAATTTGTTGTTCGTCTGCTATCGGCGAGTGGACAGCGGCGCGTGTGTGAATATTGTTATTGTTTTGTTACGGCAAAGTTTCTTGGTAAATGCATCTTAAGTATGCGAATGACGTCAAACAACACCTCTGTCCTTGTTGCATTGCAATCTTTATTCCTCTGAAACAAAAGTGGTGTTTTTTTTTTTGTCACTGCGGTATAGCAGCCTGCGGCGGGCAGATACAGCATTCCAAAGTATGCACAGTATTGATAACAGCGCCGCTGTCCTCTCAGTGCCCGCGCTCGGATCTCTCCTCTAACAAAGAGTCGATAAAGCGCTCCGAGACCTTCTGTTTGCTCTGCTCCTCAGAATGGTGCCTCACCTAAGACCAGGACCCGCTGCTTGTGGAGGATGACTCGGCCTCGGTACTATCCAGCAACAAACCGACGAAACACCCACGCATACATGCTCGCACGCACTCACGCGCACACACACACACACACAATACCAACCACCAGCTAGCCAACAACACCCACACACATGCACACACACACACTCACACACACAGGCACGCTCGCACACACACACACACACACAATACTAACAACCAGCTAACCAACAACAACCACACACATACACACACACACACACACAAACACACACACACAGGCACGCTCACGCACACACACACACACACAATACTAACAACCAGCTCACCAACAACACCCACACACATACACACACACACACACACACAAACACACACACACACTCACATACACTCACACACACAGGCACGCTCGCACACACACACACACACACACACACACACACACACACACACACAATACTAACAACCAGCTAACCAACAACACCCACACACATACACACACACACACACACACAAACACACACACACACACACACACTCACATACACTCACACACACAGGCACGCTCGCACACACACACAATACTAACAACCAGCTAACCAACAACACATACACACACACACACACACACACACAAACACACACATACACACACTCACATACACTCACATACACAGGCACGCTCGCACAAACACACAATACTAACAACCAGCTAACCAACAACACCCACACACATACACACACACACACACACACACAAACACACACATACACACTCACATACACTCACATACACAGGCACGCTCGCACACACACACACACACAATACTAACAACCAGCTAACCAACAACACCCACACACGCATGCACACACACTGACACACAAACACACACATGCACTACGTCCTTCATTCATATTCATCAATAGCGACTGACAAAAATGTCCTATGGGTGAGGTATGACTCATGACTCGTAATGCACCAATGGGGAGGTGGGACAGGTTTGAGTCACCCTCGTCGAGGAAGATAGTAAGTGACAGTTTGAAACATGACGAGAAAAACATCCCAAACTGGTGGGCAGGTTTAACTTTGAAGCCCCACTTCCACCCTTGGTATATTGATATCATTAAGTATCAAAGTATTGTGATTAGTGCTGTCAAGCGATTAAAATAATTAATGTCATAGTTAACTCACGATTAATCGCGAGCAATCGCGATTAATCACAAATGTTTTTTCTATGCTAAATATCTCTTGATTTCTTTGTCCCATTAATTGTTCTAATTGTAATGCTCTTATCAACATGGAGAAGTGCATCGGCTTGCCTTGTGCAAATGTTTTTTTATTGATAACAACATTGGCATATACTGATCAAAACAGGACGATACAAAAAAAAAGCCTATAGTGCAATTAAACGATGAACATACAAACATACTGCCTTGAACATAGCAGTCAGGCTACTGCTTCTTTGTCATTAGCCAAAGAAAAAAAAAAGAATTGCGTTAATCGCGCGATAAAAAAATGAACGCCGTTAAAAGTGGTTTGCGTTAACGCTGTTAATAACGCGTTTAACTGACAGCAATAATTGTGATGTATTGTAATTTCTCGGAGGAAGAGGATGTTGTTCAGCGGCTGTTTGTACACTGGCGGTGTCATTAAATCCTGTAGCCACCCAGTACTGAAAGGCTAGGGGTTCACTCCCCGGTGGTATGCTGTTGGATCGAATGATTCTTCACACGTTACAAATCTGCCCTGGGTCCCTTCTTCCCATCTCTCTTCTTCATGCTTTAATGCTTCAGAACTCTCACACATTATGAGCCGTTATGCTTCCACAAATAAAGAGAAGAGATTAAAGATTACAATTAGAGGATTAAGATCTAACGGGATGTCTTAGTGCAGCTGAGTTGGACTCTTGGAAGTTGACATGGTGTGAGGTGAATTGGTTATCCGGCATCAACAAATAATAAACACAATCCTTAAGAATTTAAAGTCGATGCAAACTCTTTACGCCGCAATGCATCCACAGTGCCTACGCGACGAGGCTGATCATATCCAAAGTCAAACCTTGTTATTGTGCTTTTCAGCAAGAGAAAAGCTGCAAAGCATTGCACCTTTTTAATGAACATAACAGTAGGCTTTCGGAAACAATGTGTGAGACTGCGCTTTGACAAATAACTATAATGCTTTCAGGCCGGAAAAATTAAATCCAATAAAGGCATTGAAATGATCCCCCCTGCACCTCGCATGTTCACCGGGGGGGGGGGCTTAGCTGCCACTCAGACACAGAATTCTGTTGTTTATTTCAGCGGATGAATCAATGTGGGGGGGCGGCCCGCTGACAAACGACAGGTAGCACACTGAGCAGCCTAATTGTTGTGCAGGAGAAACCAGCCCTATTGATACGCACACACGTCTGGGGTTACGACACAGGCAGAACCCAACCCATACAAATCCCCCTTCAGAGATGCTTCTCACAGAGGGTGTCATTGAGGTGCACGCACAGGTGTCTCTTCTCTGTTTTTGGCACCGCAGAGGTGGAAGGAGCTCCCTGCCAATGTCAGGACCGCAGAGTCGCTCACCAGCCTCCACAAAGGACTCAAGTATAGCCACTCTGTATAGCCACACCCTCCTGCGCGCTTGTTGTATGTTGTACATCCTGGCACTTAACGTATGCATTTATGTTGGACTTCGGTGTTGTACTCAGTTGTGTAGCATCTTGTCCTAGCTCTCTTTGTTGTGTACTGGGAATGGGTTAACCTAGCGATTGTTAATTCTCGGCCCCTGGTTCTGTGAACGTTCTTACTGTAACGACAGCGATATATTGTTGTTTCTCCTTGTTCTGACAAATGCATATGTTGTAAGTCGCTTTGCATATAAGCATCTGCTAAATGCCCTGAATGTTAATGTAAATGAATCCATTCGACGCCTTTGTGGCAAGGGTCGGTTGAAAACATGTTTGTACTTACATGAGTGTTATTATGTGTCTTCTGTCCACTTTCGTATGCTCAGAGTCTGAGCCTCAGAGGTCAGAGGGAGACCAACACTCACCTACCAATCCTTGTTGATGTTAGTGTTGTTTTGATTCTGTCTCCTCCAGATTGCGTCTTTTTCTTCATTCTTTCCCGCTAATGCACAGCCCCCTCCGTCCTTCTCGGCTCTGCCGAACGCGGAGTATCGTTTGAGGTTGACGAGTGAATACTTGATGAGTTGGTGAATTATTGGGATGTTTTATTCAGTAATGATACGGGCTTGGTCACCTGATGTGTGCCGGGGGGAGTTTGGTGCTTCGGAAATGTAGAGTGTTTAAAAAAATGTCAGACATTATTAATTATAAAAGTAAAACAAGTCAATATTAACATCAATATTGCTGTTGGTTCGCTTCAGGTTTTAGCTAGCTTCCCGGTGATTAAATATAAAAACATATGAAGCTCATGGAAACATGGGACATTGAGTGAGCGAGCATAGAACATGACTCGGATGATAAAAGGGTAAGTAAACCCCTGGGGGTTGGCTTAGCTCAGGAGGTAGAGCAGGTTTGCTAGTTCAATCCCCGGCTCATCCTCGCCGAGTGTCGAGGTGTCCCTGAGCAAGGCACCTCACCCTGACTGCTCCCGACGAGCTGGCTGTCGCCTTGCATGGTTGGCAGCGCCGTTGGTGTGTGAAAGTGTGTAAGAACCGTTGTAAGTCGGTTTGGATAAAAGTGTCTGCTAAATCCCCTAAATGTAAATGTAAATGTAAACCCCCAAAAGCACTTTTCTCCGTTGAAAACGGTTCCACTCGGCTCCCACAAAGTATGTGTGAACATTTCTGCCTCTGAGTTGTTAAACAGGGTAAATTCATTTAGAATATGTGAAGTCTGCTTCTCTCTGCTCAGAGCGTTTTTCGATAGACAACTCATTTACTTCTTGCTGCAGACCCCAGCTCAAGCAAGCGCGACATGGGTTTGGAGAACACTTGACAACGGCCCCTCGCCCTTGTTCCTGTATAACCCAATGAGTCACTTTCTTCCTAAAACGGCTGTCAAGCTTGCTCAGTTCACAAATTTTGAAACTTATGCACTGAAGTACCCCTGCAAAACGCGGTGGTTTTACTTCAACTATAATGCTCGATTTCATGTTTTTTTGAATGGGGAATCAGGTCAGTCCCCCCTGCCTGGTTGGATGTACAATCTCGGTTGCCAATCAGGGCCAAGACGGTCGTGTTTCCTCCTGTGTCTTACGCTCGCTAACTCAAACGCTCGTGCTTTTTTATGCACATCTTAACATTTTGAATGATTTATTTAGATATTAGAGAATGAAATAACATCCAGTTAAATTGATATGGGCTGCTTCCAGACGAAAGCAGGACATAAAAGGGGACAAGGCTAAAAAAAGTGGGACATTCCACTTGTAGCTTTTCATTACGGTGAGTAATTAAACATTTACTTCCTATTTGCTGGCCAGGTTCTGAATAATACAGGGCAGAGGAGAACAGAATGATTTGAGGGGAAAATTAATAAAGAACTCTTGCCAAATAATGAGGCCTGGATGTGTATTGTTATTGGCTAAGGCTGGCTCCATTGTCGAGAATTACTAAATAAATAGTATGTATAATAATAATAGTATGTATGCATAATTTCTGTTCCTATTTCCGAGCTATATAAATATTTCCCTACCTTGCCTTGAAAACATAAATACCCTCTTCATCAAAAATAAGTCATGTCTGTACTTATTTTGTCCATATTATAATCGTAAAAACAATTCAATATGCATGAATATAATTTTGGGTTCTGTTCAGGTTTCATCCAGCTTCCCATATAGTAATGCAGACTATACACAACACTGAAATACTACTGTATAGTATGTAGTACCTGTTGTTCTTGAACTAAGCTAAATGTAAATTGAGAGATCAATTATGAAACAGTTATACATTTCATTAAACACTTTTTAATAAGTTGCACCACTAAACAAAATCAAACACGATACATCTCCCTGTATGTATAACTTCACAACCAAAAATCCTCAAAAGGCCTTGAGTGGCACCTCCTCAGAATGCAAACAAATAGACAAAAAGGGGATAAGACGTGAATTCTTCTCCTTATTCTTATGAACAGTGAAGCTCTGTGCGTTCAGCCCGAGGCATGCGTCGTTCTGCTGGATTATAATGACTGAACTCATTAAAAGGCGCGCCGTCCCTTTTTACTTCTTATTATCACAGATCATTAGTTGAGGAAACAATGCTTTAGCGCAGAGCGCTGTGTCGCTAGCTGCTGGCACCTCCTCCGCCGCGGGCCTCGCTAGGTGTCAGCGTGGATGTTTCTGACCTCTTTGTTGTCATGGCGACAGATTTCAACTCTGACCCCGATCTGTGGGGTGTGATGTTCTGCCTATCGGGAGAATTATGTACACTTAATGCCAATACCGAGGGTATGATGATCATGCAGAGGAGAAATACGCTAACACGTGCGCACACCCACGCACACATAAGCAAGGACGCACGCACGCGCACGCACGCACACGCACACTCACAAACAAAGACACACACACACACACATACGCCTGTCGATGTATTATTTGCGAGCAAATTGTTCATCAAGACTCTTGAGAACCTTTGTGGCTCTAGCTCTCCTGCCCGTGTGTGTTTTTATTCCTTATTATTAATGAAGCTTTTGACTGAACGCCGTCTTCAAACACAACACTAGGCGAGCAGAGCAAGAACTCTTTGAACTCGCGTCCCCTTTCATATTGGTACACGGTTTAGTCACAAACAAACACACACATAACCCGCGTATCTACAAAGGCACCGGCAGTGTTTTTTTTTGTGTCTTGCGTCATGAAGGAATGAAGAAGCTGTGCTTGTACGGGGCTGGCATTTAGGAGCTCACAAGGCGAGTTACAGATAGCTTCCCACAGGGGAGCTGTATGCCGGTGGTGCTAATGTGGGTTTTCTATATGTATTCAGCGATGGGAATTACATTGTGATGCAGGTGTAATGTATTACAATGTATGGAGGCTGGACGTATACTGTTGAGGGAGGGCTGGTCAAATGTATTTTACTGCGGGGGTACGTGAGATGAATGTGTTCATGTGCGGTGTTCTACCGCATCCAATACAAAACCCTACTCCTCACCTACAAAGCTCTCCACAACCTAACCCCCAGTTATCTCTGCGACCTCCTCCAAGAATACACTCCCTCCCGCTCCCTCCGCTCAACCTCTGCTGGACTACTATGTATCCCCACATCAAGGCTCACTACAATGGGTGCCCGGTCATTCAGCTGTTCAGCACCCAGGCTCTGGAACTCCCCCCCCCCCCACACATAAAACAGTCAGACACCATTTCAACCTTCAAGTCACAACTCAAAACTCACTTGTTCAAACTCGCACACAACGTCTAACTGATCACTGTTTTGATTGTTTTTTTTATTTTTTGTTTTTTTGTTTTTTTTGTCTTGTTTTTGTTTTATTTATTTATTATTGCTTATGTTTATTTATTTATTTATTTATTTATTTTTTCCACAATGTCTTGCTTTTTAAAAAATGTATGATGACTATATGCTCTGTAAGGTGACCTTGGGTGTCTTGAAAGGCGCCTCTAAATTAAATGTATTATTATTATTATTATGTGGCTGTGATTCTCTGGGTTCTCTAGTCTTTAATTACTATTCGTTATAAAACGCTGGTCAATGGGGCCGGGAAAGGGAAGTCTGGGACCCCCTGTTCGAGCTGCTGCCCCCGCGACCCGACCCCGGATAAGCGGCTTGACGATGAGGATAATGAGGTAAAAAAACGTGATTCTTGATTCTGATTTAGGCGGAATCCAGGTTTTGGATTTCGACTGGATCCGAGCCCTTTAAAAATACATACAAACCTGTGATCGCATAACAAATTATTTTTTGTATTGAGTCGCCTCCAATCCCAGAGTATAGCCGGTGTGCTTCACAATCATTTTTTGCTGTCTTGAGGAACTTTATTACTTTATTACTTGTGTTGTCAATAAATGATTGGATTTGATGTGTTTTTTTTATGAAATCGAGCTGTTCCAAAATCACTTTGAACCACTGCCTCTCCTAGCTTGTTGCTTAAATAAATACATGTTACAGCCAAACATATCGTGCTGTATTGTCATGTTGCTGTGAGCTTTTCCAAACACAAATTACACTGTAATGTATACATACATACAGTATAAATACATTTAAACAATAGTGATCATTCAAATCCACCGTTTAAGCATTTAAAACCCATCCCGTATACATTGGCAATTCCCAGCAAGATGAGAGAAGGGGGGAATTAGCATCAACGCATACATTGAGGCTACTGCAAGATGCTAGTTTGATGTATTGAAACATTGAGGCTAGTAGGAGATGCAAGTTTGATGCATTGAAACATTGAGGCTAGTTCAAGATGCTACATGCAAGTTTGATGCATTGAGGCTAGTACAAGTTTCAAGTCTGACGCGTTGCAACATTGACAGCAATACAAGATGCTAGTTTGACGCATACTAGCATCTGTACAGAGAACATCTAGCCCCACGCTAATCACTTCTCTTTCAATGGGATCATGAGGTATCGGTGTTCAATTCCAGCAGATTGGCTCTTCTGCAGCGGGTGAATTTATTCACTGTTATGAATACAAATGTATCAGAGCTCCCAAACGGGCGGTGTTGGAAGACACACACCGACAAGTTAGTCTGTGTTTTCTGGCGACGTCAAATATAATATGGAATATAATGAGATCTATCGCTGGTAAATATGTCCGCCGACCAGACGGTGTCTTGGTGGGGAACCTGTCAGCGATGAAGAACTTAGATAGCTTGATGGTGCTTGAGAGTGTGTGCGTGTGTGTGTGTGCGTGCGTGCGTGCGTGCGTGCGTGCGTGCGTGCGTGCGTGCGTGCGTGCGTGCGTGCGTGCGTGCGTGCGTGTGTGTGTGTGTGTGTGAGTGTGTGTGTGCGTTTGCCCATGCATGTCTATCTGTGTGAGTGTGTTTGCATGTGCGTGCGTGTGTTTCAGTGTCTGCCCGTTCGTTTATGTGTGCGTGCATGTCTATCCGTGTGTGTGTGTGCTTGTGTTTGCGTGTGCATCTGTGCGTGCAGGTGTCTGTGCAAAGGGCTCTTATGTACTCTCCATGAGCTTGTTAAAGCCTACGGACGCAGACTTACCTCTGCAGGGGTGAACACCGAAAAGGTCCCATTAAGACTTCTGGGCAACGCAGCACGTTCTCAAACATTAGTGACCTTTGTCTACGGAGGGAAAAAAAAGGAAAACAACGAGGCTCCTAGCAAGCAAAGTGAGGATGGCCCTCCCAGCCAAGGAGAAGAGAAGTCCCGCGGCAGAGCGGCAGGGCGTAGGGCAGAGGGAGCTCAGCGTGGAGAGAGACGAACACACGAGGGGAATTAACGCAGTTTAACTTATACTCCATATCATCAATGGTTCACCGGTGGGTAAAAGAGGAGGGGAAGTGCATTCACTTACCATTAGGATAAACAGCTTGGTCTAATGTGATTTACATTTAAATTCAGGGCGTTTAGCAGACGCTCTTATCCAAAGCGACTTACAATTAGTACATTTGGCAGAAGATGGTGAAACAATTTATCACTGTTGGTACAGTAAGGATGTTCATAGAGCCAAGTGGAAAGCACCATCAATAGTTAGTTTAAACCATTCTCCGTACACAACAAAGATAACTAGGGCAAGATGCGACGCAACTCAGTACTATTTTTAAGTGCAAGGACGTACAACATGCAATAAGTAGGAGGGTTGGGAGGGGATGGCTATGCAGAGTCTGGGTGAACTCTGAACAGGTGAGTCTTGAGTCTTTTGCGGAAGCTGGTGAGCGACTGAGTGATGCTTTGCTGCTGATGCTGCTGCTGCTGCAGCCTTTCCTCCCCATTCTCTAGGTGCTGGAAGTGCTAAGTGCAAATTCCCAGCTTGGGTAAATTAAACAGCAGGTCATCTGCATAGAGCAAGATGAGCAGTTGGGATTGGCCCAAGTCCGACGGCGAAGACATTGATAAAATGTGTTTTCCGATTTAGCCAAAGAGAGTATTTGTAGGATAGCCAAGTGGGCTGGTGTGGTGTCAAGCCCTGGATGTTTTAAACAGTGAGAGCGTGTACGGGAGGCTTGTGCTTTCAAAGTCCAGATCCACAGCAGGCCTGTCCACAGCAAACAGCGTTAGTAACCACAGCCACAGTACAAGCAGCACAATTCAACGGAGAGTTGAAGCATCGTATTTTCTGCTAGGCGCGAGCGTGCCGTGGGGATGAAATGCAGAGAGGAATGGCTCTAAAGATAAACTGGGGAACATGTAATTTACTCCTTGTCACAGGCATTCTCACTCATGCTCTGCGTCATAACACACAGGCGCCTGTTCATATATAAATATGTATATAAATATATATAAACGTTTCATTTTTGAATAAATTAACAACTATAACAATGCTAGAATTTATAATTAAGGTGTGGAAATTAATGCATATCTAATCATACTGCTGGTTCTTTTCCCTATCATCCCTCTTTATCAGATTTCATCATGAGCCGGAATATCTTTTTATTCTTCTCTGTAGATAGATATGATTTGATATTAGGAAGTCGTATACCGAATTTGGCATTTGGCAGGCGAGTGTCGGGTTTGGAAAAGAATAGGGTTTTGGTGAATAATGAGAGGTTTTGTTTCTTGGAATGATATGATGAGATATATAATTTGTATGAAGGTGGTTGTCTGAGGGCTGTCTGTGTGTGTGTGTGCGTGTGTGTGTGTGTGTGTGTGTGTGTGTGTGTGTGTGTGTGTGTGTGTGTGTGTGTGTGTGTGTGTGTGTGTGTGTGTGTGTGTGTGTGTGTGCACTGCGACCACATGGAGCAAGGTTCAATGAGTGGTCACCGAATTACATTAAGGTGTGTTTTTCTGTGTGTAAGTTGTGTGCGTGTGTGTACATGGGGTATATGTAGAGCTATATGTAAGGGTGGATGAAGTTCAAAGGTTTGTAGAAGGGTAGGTGGCCGTGCATGTGCGTGTGTGTCTCTGTGTGCGTGCAGGCGAGTTTGCAAGTTTGTGTTCAGGAGTTTCTCATAGCAAATATCTGTGTGGCTATTGGCCAGAGGGGAACTAATTTTCTGCTCTGCTTGTTCAATACTTTCTTGCTTGCATGCTTCAATTAATGCAGGGGTCGTTGGGGGGGGCCTCGACTCTGACAACAGAGCTGACCAATCTCTGTGGGAAGGTCCTAGTAAAACCTCTCACTATGTGTGTGTGTGTGTGTGTGGTTCTGTATGTGTGTGTGTGTCAGTGTCTGCCCATTAGTTTGTCTGTGTGTGTGTGTGTGTGTGTGTGTGTGTGTGTGTGTGTGTGTGTGTGTGTGTGTGTGTGTGTGCGTGTGTGTGTGTGTGTGTGTGTGTGTGTGTGTGTGTGTGTCGATCTGTGTGTGTGTGTGTGTGTGTGTGTGTGTGTGTGTGTGTGTGTGTGTGTGTGTCAATGGGTGTGTGCTAGAAGCGTATGGGATCCTCTACACAATGTGTACAGTGTGTGTCTCCACAAAGTCAGCACAGTTGACCAAAATAATAGGGAAAAATAGAAACATAAAAAAAACGTATGGATCATAACAGGTCATTGTGAATTTCTAAGGACCAGAAAATCAAGTTTGTGTGGACTGCCACGGGCTAAATGGGTTCTTCCATTAGGTCGAGACCTCCCGGCGCTTCAGGGAACTTGACGTCTCCTCCAACTTATTGTCTTTGAGAAATGCCCTTGTCAAAAGCCTGGGTATTCTCAAACATACCAACCCAACCGTTAATTAGAGCCGCATTATTCCCCCCTTTTGTGTCATATTACCACACTCATTTGTAGTCATTACCTGCATTAATCATTGTTAAATGACGCCAGGCACCCTACTTGACGACAAATCAAGCCCTATAGGCGGCATAAATAACAACTGTGTCCAAGGTAATAAAGATAGCAAACTGCTAATAGCTCAGAACAAACACACCTCTCTTCACACAAACAAAATAAGAGAAAAAATCAGGAAAGAAATCTATATATATATTTCTTCTAGGCTTGGAGCCCCCTTTGGATAAATATTGAAAACCAAAGGAATTGCTATCATATAAAGATATCATAAATCTGCATTTACAGCCACATGCAACTATTGCTACTGCTGTCGGAGAAATAACTGTGCTTTATTAATGAATGTTTCAAGGTCGATTTCTGTTTGCTGAAGGTTTAATTCACAACGTAGAATTCAAACCTTGCCACATTTTCATACCTTACACAGAGCATGGCAGACAAAAGTATGAATTCAGGGCGGCAGTGGGTCAGGGGTTAGAGCGGGTTCGCTCGTAAAACAAAGGTTGCCAGTTTGAGTGTCGAGGTGTCCTTGAGCAAGACAATTCACCCGGACTGCGCCTGACGAGCTGCGTAATATCCAAGAAACAAGGACCATCGCTGTGTTTGGTGGACAGCGGCGTGAACGTGTGTATGAATAGGTTCATAAGACGCTATGGACAAAAGTGTCGGCTAAATGCCTTTAAAGAAAAGTATTATAGAAATATAAATCTGATACAAAGGACAAAAACAGCCAGGGCCAGCTCTGCAGTCCTTTCTAATGAGGAGTATGAAGAGCACTTTGTATTATCTGTGTTATAACCCCCCCCCCCCCTTTCCTCCAAAGGAACCGATATTGGCCCATTTTTGTTAAACACAATATAAGGCTCCCTGCGCATTTCCCTGCGTCTCTCAATTGGCTCCGAAGGGTTTCGCCGTGACCTATTTCTGGCGAGTGCTGTAGTTCTAATCTGGTTAATACAGTGATATTGTAGTGACGCACAGCCGACACAACCCCACACACGCACGCACACGCGAACACTTGACAGGATTAGACGCCGGCTATAATCTCGGCCCTGTAGGAGGTGATCTTGCGACAGCGCCGTCAGAGCTACGTAACATTCAATCAAAATCTTTAAATGAAAAAATTAACGCAAAAATTATTTAAATTACATTTTTGAAAAACATGTCACATCATTATTCACGCCAAAGGGCTGCATCCGTGCAGAGGAGATAGGAGAGCAGAAAGGGCAGGTGGATTGCGACGCATGTACCGTGGGCGGCTCGTAGCAGGCTGGAAGGTAGAGATAGGAGGGGCCGTGGCTCCCTGGACACTTGTTTAGAAGGCAGGTGAATGAGTGGCAGGTTTGTGGCAGGTGTTGTCAATGTGCTAATCACCGGTCTCCTCTTTGAAACGTGGCGGAGGGGCTGGGCCTACGAGAGAGGAGGGAGGCACAGAGTGAAGCAGGACCAAAGCACTGTTCGTTTCATTTGTTACATCGGAGGACTCTCTTTTCAGACAAGTTATTTAAGGACAGTTAAAGCAGGCAGGCCTACTCTATGCTTGGCCAGTGAGGGGTTGTCCCAGCGAAGGTACTGCAGGCATGCACGCACGCACCCAAACTCACTCACTCACCTGGACAGACAGACAGACAGGCAGGCAGGCAGGCAGGCAGGTAGGCAGGCAGGCAGGCAGGCAGGCAGGCAGGCAGGCAGACAGACAGACAGACAGACAGACAGACAGACAGACAGACAGACAGGCAGGCAGGCAGGCAGGCAGACAGACAGACAGACAGACAGACAGACAGACAGACAGACAGACAGACACAAAGACAGACAGACAGACACAAAGACAGACAGACACAAAGACAGACACAAAGACACACACACACACACACACACACACACACACACACACACACACATAGACACACACACAGACACACACACACACGCACACACACACACACACACACACACACACACACATAGACACACACACAGACACACACACACACGCACTGCTCCCTTGTCGTGAGCGGGAGGGCAAGTAGGTGTAGATTTGGGGGTGAGGTTTGATGAAGCTTGGAATCACTCGGTGCAACAGTGGCACTGACTGACTGGATCAGGGGTCTAATCCCATTTATTAATACTCTTGTGTTCCATGCATAGTGTATCTGCCATTGTTCCCTTTTTTAGATTTAGGAGTATTGTTTTCTGGAATTTCTTTTCTTAGATATTTCACTTTAACGTGTGCAATAGCAGGTTCACCGAAATGAAAACCAGTTGAGACTCCGGCACGTCCCTGTATTATTAGAACTCAAAAAACTTAGGAAACTAGAGAAACACGTTTTTTTCACCTCAAAAGACTCAACACATTTTTGACAGTAATAATTAGGTGGGAATCAGCATGTCTCTGGTCAGCCCCGACTACATTTACATAATGGTGGCATAATTAGCTAATTAGGTGCTGCTCAGCTCCCATTATCTATCACACTTTATTTGTATTTTTAAACTATTCCAAAACGTACCTACTCAACTCCTCCTTCGTACTTTATGCAAGAACAATAATTAAAAGTTCATGTGCCACCTTTCTATTCAAACTTTTATGCTATGAATCAAAACTCACATCTCAAACTCAAACAAAACTGAAGGTATAAATTGTTAATGCTCCCGCAACATTTAGACATCATTGACAGATTATGCGCCTAAATGTTTAGCTATTTGCAGTGATTCCTCATATAAGTGTTAGTAAGTTCGAATATTCAAACTTTTGACAAGTGGTAACTTTGGAATCCTCCAAATGAAGACATATAGAAATCTAACACAAACCCACTTTAGCTTTCAACAGCAAAATACCACATCTCTAAAGCCGATTAATTTTCAAAAAAAAAAAGCAACCACCAAGAACACCATAGCAAACCCCCAACTATATCAGCCATCAAGAACAGCATAGAAACCACCAATACCTTAACAACCACCCAGAACAGCATGGCAAACACCTAAAACAATCTATATCAACCTTTAAAAACAGCATAGAAACCTTGTATACCTTAAACACCAGCCAGAACCCTGCTGAGAGACAGATTGATCTATTATATTTGTCAAAGTTGTTTGAACTGAAATTGAGAATTGAGAATAAGGTGTCGAAAAATCGAGAAACAAATCATCCGTGTCGTATCGTCGATGTGTATGATTGGGTGTATATTAATGTATAAATAGAAGCAGTAAAATACGGTGGCAAGAAAAAGTCAGAAACGCTGCTTATGCTCCCAGTGTATTTAGCAAACACTATTGGACAAAAAAATCAGTGACTTTTTGAAATAATAACAAGGCATAATGTTGTATTTAGCAAACAATATCTATCCCATATTCATTTTCAAATATCAACAAAATATTTTCTATTAATGCAAATTTGTCATTCGGCATTCCAAATTAGCCGCGAGGGACTAAACGCAGGAGAAGGGATTTTGACGTGCATCTTTAAAGGAATCAAGTTCCACTTCTCGTATTAGTTTGATCCTTTGTTCTATCTCTTCATGACCACGTCTGAACACAAACTGTTAGCAGTGACTGAAGCTTTGATTGTGATTCTGATTGTCGTGTGTAAGTGCAGTCAACAGAAATTAATCTCTCTCTCTCTCTCTCTCTCTCTCTCTCTCTCTCTCTCTCTCTCTCTCTCGGCCCAAAAACTGAATGCAATCACACATGACCACCACTTTCACCACCCAATCCCAAGTGAACACACCCACAACCCAAAGTGAGAGCGCCGTGACCAGTCTAAGTCCACAGAACAAACAGAAAACAGGGACCCACACCGACGACGAAATCCCACCTACCTGTTTACCACCAGGTTGAAAAACAGAACACAATGCATACAATAACCCAGGACACAACAGCAACCTTACAGAACAACATAGAAACCACTAAGAATACTCTAGCAACCACCTTTGACACATTAGCAAACACATAGAACCTAAGCATCCACCCATACCAGCCATATGCACCCACATTACCCTAGTAACCACCCATAGCACAATAGCGACCATCTAGATGAGAACACATGAACCAAACGCAAGAAGCAACCCCCTAGCAAGCACCATTAAACTACTTCAGCAAGCTGCATACAATGATTAATTAAACTTCAACTGATTCAACATTTATAATCACAGAATGTTTAGGACACAAAGATGCTGATCAAATGAAGTGTAGTTAGTCTCATTTATTATTACCGTTATGGTCTCAACATTAAAGTACGAGTTCAGTTAGAGATGCTATTAGCATGCTACGCTCGCTTGCGTGAAAACGTGTAGAGCATGATGCCAGGTTGGCAGGCAAATTGTCAACAAAACAAAGCAAAATCTATGGACTTTCAGGCTTGGTGATGCCAAACACAGAGATTCTGTTGCAATAACTCAAGTTGCGAAAACGTGAGATGTGTCAGTTCACAGCTTTTAGAAATAACCTTAACACCTTATCGTTTTGATTAAATAAGAACAAATTATTTGTAAATATTAGTTTATTATTTGTCTTTGAAGCCACATTGTAAATATTTTATTCTATGAAGAGGAAACGAAATCAAGGCTATTTCTGCAGTTCCTAAAACGTATTTTGCATTTTTTTTTTTTTTTTACTGACCCTGTTTTCAGTTAATTAGCAGGTATGGAGCGCACAGGGAATAAACAGCGACAGGTCTCCGGTGAACCGTCTACCAGCCGGATGAATACACCACACTGCACCAGCAAACATGTCTGAAGACTGTCTGTGAGAAACTGCCTGATGAATGTTTGCGGCAGAGAAATGGGTTGGAGGGCTTAAGTTAATGACCACCATCTCTCGCATCCAGAAAACCCCAAATTGTTTTTCCATTTTTTGGTAGTTGATACGATGATGCGTCGGGCACAATGGTACGTGTTGTAATGCTGTTGAAGAAAAGGGGAATGCTTTTAAGATGACTTGCTTGCTCTTCAATCATAATATTGGAAGTGGTAGTAAAAAAGGCATGCATGGTTTCCCCGACTCAGACATGCTTTTGCGAGACCAATTCATTCTTCATGCTCATGATGATAGTTTTTCCCATGATGATAAAAAAGTGTTTGTTTGACTCCTCACCAAGAAGTCATTTTATATACATTTGCTAAAAAGCTGTTGTGCCGGGAGAAGATTTTCTCAATGGTAGAAATAGTCGGGGTTAAAAAACTACTAATCAAACTCTTCTTCTTCTGCTGCAAACCCAGCGCAGAAGAAATAGGACAAAATGTCCAAAACACCCTTCTCAGGGTCTGCCACTCAACACGTTGATGTTTCAACCCTGACCAGAAGTTACACGAGAGCAACCCATTCTGTGGAAGAAGTAACTGTAAGGGGAATAGTGTGTGTGCTGTAGGTAAGGTTTGATGCAACTGGAAAGGGATTTGCGCAATAGTAGTTTATTGGTTGATAATAACGATCAATAACCTGAGTTATGAAAACTGCAGCAGATTACCTGAAACATCACATCCAATGTGTACACATTGAATTGAATTGGTTTTGCAACATTAAAATAACGACCATTACGGCCAGTCATTTACTAATGTTTGCGTCTTGTTTTATGGGTTTTATCTGATGTGTAGTATCAAAAGTTCTTAAGGCCAGCGAGTATGTGGAGTTTGTTAGGTTGATGGCTCGATCGGGGACCATCACCAGGCCCGAATCGCACAGATGGACTCTGTGGCTGCCATGGGCGAGGCTGCACACCTGTTGCATATTGAGAAATCAATGTGTGTGTGCGTGTGTGATTGTGAAATCAATATGCACAGGTCAAACCAGCCATGACCACAGAAACTCAAGGAGATCTCCTGCATGGCAACATGGAACACAAGGTCATGAATCATTGTCTGCAAACTTTTAGAATAAACCTGTTTTCCAACCCCACCACCCTGCGTCATTGTCTGGGGGAGCCCAGTCAAATCAGTGTAGCAGCCGTATAGGAGGCGTTTCATTGCCACTGTTACTGTGAGAAATGAGTGCAAGCAGCTTAATGAAGTGAAATGACCTATTGTTTTTTGTCAAATAAGAGCGTGACCTTTTGGATTTTTCAATTGTGTTGCTTTTGTTTTAGCCTGGAATGCCTCTTCACTCACCCTAGCTGTGATAGTAAGGTAGCTAATCATGTATCTGTCAAAGTTTTATCTTTGAAGCTATTTGTCAATTAATTATGCCACAATTGTGAATAGTGTACCAACTTTCATTTGTGACACAGTTGTGTAAATTGGAATGTATCCCATGCTTTGTAATGAATAAATTGTGTTGAAGGGTTTCTTGATGCCCTGTTTCATCTGTGTGATGTAGTTCTGATCTGGGTAATTCAGTGATATTATAGCAATACAACCGACACACCCACAAGCACACACTGACAGCTTTTATCTCTGCTTTGTTGGAAGCTATCACATTTTATATATTCCTTTAAATCCAAGTCATTGCATTTACACCAAAGAAAAGTTTTAAAATGTGTGTGTGTGTGTGTGTGTGTGTGTGTGTGTGTGTGTGTGTGTGTGTGTGTGTGTGTGTGTGTGTGTGTGTGTGTGTGTGCGTGGAGGCACACACACACACACACAGACACACACACACACACACACACACACACACACACACACACACACACACACACACACACACACACACACACACACACACACACACACACAGAGACACACAGAGACACACAGACACACCGACAGACATACACACAGACAGACAGACACAGACAATATGGCCAGCCAATATACACGTCCAGTTTGATCATTTTGAAAATATATAAACAAGAGAATGTGCAAAGGAAAATCTCTATTCACTGGGTGGATTGTTCAAGATGACCATGGAGAAAAATCATAGATAAAAAGTTTCAAATGCTCAAAATAACATAGTTTGATTTCATGATAATTTCCATAAATTCCTGTGGTCAGAGGGAAGGAATCAAATTATTTCTGAGGAATTGTGTTACTAGATAAACCATGGCGATGTGCAGTTATTTAGAAGCAAGTCTGTGCCTTTGCAGTCTCCAAGTCCCCACTGCTAGCTTAATGGGCTTTCAGTGACTTCTTGACCAATTTCCTCTCCTTTTGATTCTGGATCTAATTTGGTTATAATTTGGTTTAATTTGCTTTACAAGGAACTGGACAATACTTTTGGTTGTCTTGTTCCAGCTGACCTGAGATGACTCCCTTCCATTCAACTGATCACCAGATATTCATTGCTGTGCACAGCTCGCCTGTAATTAAAGTTAATAATTACAAATCTTTCGGATATACAGCTTTAAACAGACACAGGTTTGAATTCTTCTCTTTTAGCTTGACATGAACCAAATTGCATTTAATAGGATTCAGGGAATATTGCCTTTTCCTATTATGTCTCAGAGTCAATTCACTGCTGGATATTGCATGGAGATAGTACAAACCCACCAGGTTCTGTGGACATATGCTGAAAGATCAAAGACATGTATCCCTGTATCTATTCAACAACTCAATTGTTGTATGTTTGTTTGAGGACAACATTTGTAGACACCTGCTCAAACAGCCCCCAACTGTTTAAATAGCCGACCCTTGCTCATCTTTGATTATTATTTAATCACGCCGAGTGTGTTTAGTTGGCTTATCAGGGAACAGCACCTTGCGTTGTAGAATCAAGAAGCTGTGATCTGGTATGCCGTGAAGGAGACGTGAACAGACTGTCAGGCCCGCCTGACTGTCACTCGGGGTACGAGCTGCAAATATAAAGAAAGACGGAACAGATCTCTGCTGATTTGAAACTGCTTCTCAGCAGTGCTGTGTGTACTGGTTTAAGCAGGGTAACCTTTTATCTTGACAGTTACAAGCAAACAGTCACTTCGTACTAATGAAGTGAGGACGTGACTGCGTACGCGTCTTTCTCATCGCCCTGTGTCTCTATAAGAGCAGAAATAAAATAGGATCATATTCTCTTCTCTGTTAATTGTATTCACTTATCTTCACCTGTGACCATATCTTCTAACAGCCTAACATCCATTCATCTACTGATATTAAGAGTGAATGTTTTGAAATTAAAGGACAGTATGAAGACAAAGGCACAATAATTTAAAAAGTCTAAATAAACAATGTTTTTCATGACGTTGTCAACCAAAAGGCAATTATGTCCATTCAAAACAACACGTTGAAGACTTGAATTTTGTGTCTTTTGAGTTGTGTTATTCAATCTTTCATAATTGTCCTATTATGGCAATTTGTGTTGGATGTGTAATGGATACAATGTAATATATTTATGTCCTATGTATGGTTTGTTTTTCACGTTTTCAAACCGCCAGTTCCTGGGTGCTTTGAAGTTGTTTTCCAGGAAACAAATGAGAAGATACAGCCATACTTGTGGCTTGTATGTAAGAGGAGCGCAGTAATGAGCACTTGTGAACCTGTTGGGAGACTGAACCACGCTTTTACGAATCATCCCCGAGGCTCTTTTCATAAGCCCACCGCAGGTTCTCTAAAGAGTCAGTCAATCTATTAGAGAAACATGTCAAAACTCTCCTCACTCTATCCAGGATGTAAACGTGTACTTATTAATTATACACAGCCAAAACAAAAGCGGTTCAATCAACAAAATAATAACACCAGGTAGGCCTAATGCTAATCAGATTCATGGAAATTATTCCTGGATAAAATGTGATCAATAAACCAAAACTCTGGTTGGTGTAAAAGCGATAACTTTCTTAATGAGTATATGAATAACCATGGCCAGCATTAAGGCCGATAATTAAAATGAGGGAAACAACTTATCACAACAAAATATGCTGAATGTACCCACACAAATGGAAGAAACACATTTAGTAATTGTTTGCGAATGATAAAAAAGTAAAAAAGTAAATTCCCACTACCGGACAGGCAACGATTTAAGCAACAGCGACAGAAACGACACGACCAACAGTCGTTCGGAAGTTATCCTTACAAAACCATAACCAAGGTGTGTTCATCGAGGCAGTGGTGGAAACACCTCCAACCACCAGCACCGCCCCCTCCCCCCGGGCCAGGTACAAACACCATCATCCGGAACGCCGAATGACTGTTACCATTAAAGTCGACGGCCATCACGTCTCGTAGGGCCTCGTGAGAGAGGCGAACGGCGCCACGTCTTCACCTCCGCCGCAGTTGACGCAAACGCCATGTGACAGTTGGGAACCATGTTGGAAACACGACGGCCCCCCCCCCATGTGTGTTCAGGGCTGTCCGG